>NC_059390.1:1422500-1665000 GCF_019703515.2 Myxocyprinus asiaticus
TGCCATTAAAATTACACACTTCACCTTTAAATAATGTTTTGGTTTTAACCATTGTTGTAATACTACACAATAATTTCACTTTTATACTATAGAGCTTTTTATGGTCCTTTTTGAAGCTTGAAAGCTCACGTTCGCATTCATGTCGCTGTCCCCTTCGGCATATTGCGGCGCCGTTTTGTGGCTCGTTCTGCATAACGCGGTGGCTCATTTCAGCTTAGTCTCGGTTCTCCCGATGGCCAGTCCGCTCCTGATTGGCCCCAGAGTGTGTCGGCCCACAGGGAAAATGCCCGGTATGCCAGATTACCAATCCAGCCCTGACTGGAACTCTTTCATCTTTTTTTTTTTTAATGCCACAAATGCTGCTGATCGAGCTAATTTTGTATTGAACCCGGAACATTCTTTTAAAGGGGTCATTCCTATGCTCTCAGGTCCCATGTTCCCCAGATTTATAAGGCGGTCTGGGTAGCTCAGTGAGTACTGACACTGACTATCACACCTGGAGTTGCGAGTTCAAATCCAGGGTGTGCTGAGTGATTCCAGCCAGGTCTCCTAAGCAACCAAATTAGCCCGGTTGCTAGGGAGGGTAGAGTCACATGGGGTAACCTCCTTGTGGTCGCTATAATGTGGTTCTCGCTCTCGGTGGGGCACGTGGTGAGTTGTGCGTTGATCCCGCTGAGAATAGCGTGAAGCCTCCACACGCGCTATGTCTCCACGGTAACGCGCTCAACAAGTCCAGATAAGATGCACGGATTGACGGTCTCAGACACGGAGACAACGGAGATTCATCCTCCGCCACCTGGATTGAGGCGAGTCACTACGCCACCACGAGGACTTAGAGCGCATTGGGAATTGGGCATTCCAAATTGGGGAGAAAATGGGAGGAAAACAAAATTTATATATTTATGAAATATTTTAACTTGAAACAGGTCAAATTTGACCCGAACACAATAGGAGGGTTAATGTGTTTTAACAGAATATTGAAATGGGGAACATAGGACGCTGGGAACATAGATACGCTCCCCTTTTAAAGCTGATTGGTCCCTGGTTAGTCATCATTTGTGAGGTGACATGCTGCGTTGACACTTACGTGTAGACAACATCAGGATGTTATGACTCAACATTGGTCGTGTCCAGACATGGTTTTAGGCCTCAAGGAAAGATTTGAAAATAATACATCTCCCATTGGCTTGATTATATAACCAGTTCAGGAAAGTTACTCAATAGTTACACTGATCTGTTTTAAAGAAGTCCCTGGACCCCTCCATCAACGACAGGGGCCATTTAGACATTCTGCTCTGCGGTTTGCACTGGTGTCCTAGAGAAGTTGTGTCGATTACCTCAGTGATCAGGGACTCTGTGGACGTTTTGCCAGAGATGACAGCACTTCCGCTGGTTTGTGGAGCAGATGCAAGCACAGGCAGTTTTCTCATTCAGTCACGCGACTGTCGGAAGCTCTTGTGGTTTAAATGAATAACCTATTTGGCTTCCACTGTGTACAGCTACATTTTACTGCACTTAAGCGTAATTTTACGCCCTCCTGTTGGACAGCGGCACAGAGGTGGGTGGTGAGATACAAACTGAATAAGCTGATATTGTTAATAATGCACTTATGACAGTGGGGGGGGACAAACAATGCAAGTGGTGCGATGACATGAAAACATCATCACAGTGTATTATGCAGGTGTGCATAACTGATGAGCTGCACTTTGCATGATGCACTGCTCAACAGGAGGATTAAAGGGATGGATGAAATTCTTGGAAGCGCTGTGAAATTTGCAACATGAACTTACTGCCCTCTTACAGTACATCATGATGTCAGCATATATATTCTGTGCAGTAACAATACAGAATATTGCTTTAAATGGATTATTGAGATCTTCAGATATTGTTGAGGAGAGATGTGCAGCCACTGGATAATTTTAGCCTGGCGAGTAATAAAATGGGCACAAAAATCCTATAGACTTATACTGAAGAATGGACCTGAACCATTCTAGACACCAGATTATCAGAGATACTTGAGGCTGGACCCTATTGCACCAGTAAGCAATCACCCAGAACACCTTAGCAACTGCATAGCAACACTTTAAAAAACAGGCTGGACACGTTGTCCCGCAATACGTTTTGCGTTCCTTCGCAATAAATTTTGTGTTCCCTCGCAATAAGTTTTGCGTTCCTTCGCAATAAGTTTTGCATTCTCTCTCAACAGTTTTGCGTTCTCTTGCAATAAGTTTTGCATTCTCTCGCAACAGTTTTGCATTCTCTCGCAATAAGTTTTGCATTCCTTCGCAATAAGTTTTGCATTCCTTTGCAATAAGTTTTGCATTCTCTCGCAATAAGTTTTGCGTTCTCTCGCAATAGTTTTGGTTTCCTCGCAATAGTTTTGCCTTCCTTCGCAATAAGTTTTGCATTCCCTCGCAATAGTTTTGCGTTCTCTCGCAATACGTTTTGCGTTCTCTCGCAATAAGTTTTGCATTCTCTCGCAGTAGTTTTGCATTCCCTAGCAATAGTTTTGATTTCCCTCGCAATAGTTTTGCATTCTCTCGCAATAAGTTTTGCGTTCTCTCGCAGTAGTTTTGCGTTCTCTCGCAATAGTTTTGCGTTCTCTCGCAATACGTTTTGCGTTCTCTCGCAATACGTTTTGCGTTCTCTCGCAATAGTTTTGCATTCCCTCGCAATAGTTTTGCGTTCTCTCGCAATACGTTTTGCGTTCTCTCGCAATAAGTTTTGCATTCTCTCGCAGTAGTTTTGCATTCCCTAGCAATAGTTTTGCGTTCTCTCGCAATACGTTTTGCGTTCTCTCGCAATAAGTTTTGCATTCTCTCGCAGTAGTTTTGCATTCCCTAGCAATAGTTTTGCGTTCTCTCGCAATACGTTTTGCGTTCTCTCGCAATAAGTTTTGCATTCTCTCGCAGTAGTTTTGCATTCCCTAGCAATAGTTTTGATTTCCCTCGCAATAGTTTTGCATTCTCTCGCAATAAGTTTTGCGTTCTCTCGCAGTAGTTTTGCGTTCTCTCGCAATAGTTTTGCGTTCTCTCGCAATACGTTTTGCGTTCTCTCGCAATACGTTTTGCGTTCTCTCGCAATAGTTTTGCATTCCCTCGCAATAGTTTTGCGTTCTCTCGCAATACGTTTTGCGTTCTCTCGCAATAAGTTTTGCATTCTCTCGCAGTAGTTTTGCATTCCCTAGCAATAGTTTTGATTTCCCTCACAATAGTTTTGCATTCTCTCGCAATAAGTTTTGTGTTCTCTCGCAATAGTTTTGCGTTCTCTCGTAATACGTTTTACATTCCTTCGCAATAAGTTTTGCATTCGTTCGCAATAGTTTTGCGTTCGTTCGCAATAGTTTTGATTTCCCCTCCCAATAGTTTTGATTCCCTCACAATCTGTTTTTTGTTCTCTCACAGTAATTTTGCATTTTCTTGCAATAAGTTTTGCGTTCTCTTGCAGTAGTTTTGCGTTCCTTAGCAATAGTTTTGATTTCCCTCGCAATAGTTTTGCGTTCTCTCGCAATACGTTTTGCATTCTCTCGCAATAGTTTTGCGTTCTCTCGCAATAAGTTTTGCGTTCCTTTGCAATAAGTTTTGCGTTCTCTCGGAATAGTTTTGCGTTCTCTCGCAATATGTTTTGCGTTCTCTCGCAATAGTGTTGCATTCTCTTGCAATAAGTTTTTTCTCTCACTGTAGTTTTGTGTTCTCTCGCAATAAGTTTTGCGTTCTCTCGCAATAAGTTTTGCGTTCTCTCACAATAAGTTTTGCATTCTCTCGCAATAAATTTTGTGTTCTCTCGCAATAAGTTTTGCATTCTCTCGCAATAAATTTTGCGTTCTCTCGCAATAAGTTTTGCGTTCTCTCGCAATAAATTTTGCGTTCTCTCGCAATAAGTTTTGCATTCTCTCGCAATAAATTTTGTGTTCTCTCGCAGTAGTTTTGATTTCCCTCGCAATAGTTTTGCATTCTCTCACAATAAGTTTTGCATTCTCTCACAATAGTTTTGCGTTCTCTCGCAATAAGTTTTGCATTCTTCACAATAAGTTTTGTGTTCTCTCGCAATAGTTTTGTGTTCTCTCGCAATAAGTTTTGCATTCTTCACAATAAGTTTTGTGTTCTCTCACAATAGTTTTGCGTTCCCTCGCAATAGTTTTGCATTCTCTCGCAGTAAGTTTTGCGTCCTCTCGCAGTAGTTTTGTGTTCCCTAGCAATAGTTTTGCATTCCCTAGCAATAGTTTTGCGTTCCCTCACAATACATTTCCATGGTTTTACTATATTAACCATATTTTATTCGTAGTAAAATCATTGTAATAAATTTAGAAAAATGAAAACTATGGTAATAAAAATAAAACATTTTAGGTTATTATGGTTTTACTACAAATACAATGGTTGTAATGTTGCTTCTGCTGCTGGCAATGACGATGACGAAGACGATGACGTGAAGATGAAGAACCCAAGTGCAGTTTATTTACAAACGTGATAACCAGTAACCCTAACTACAAACTTGAAACATAAAACATAAACATGAACTTGACTAAGAGAGTAGTCAAAAGTAGGCAACTACATTGCAACGCTTTTAAAAACAACTCTGAACACCTTGGCAACTGTTTAGCAATGCTTTTAAAAACAACTCATAACACCTTGGCAACTGCATAGCAACGCTTTAAAAACTAATTTGAACACATTTGCAACTGCATAGCAACGCCTTTAAAAACAACTCATAACACCTTGGCAACTGCATAGCAACGCTTTAAAATCTACTTTGAACACATTGGCAACTGCATAGCAACGCTTTTAAAAACAACTCATAACACATTGGCAACTGCATAGCAACGCTTTTAAAAACAACTCCGAACACCTTGGCAACTTCATAGCAATGCTTTTAAAAACAACTCTGAACACCTTGGCAACTGTTTAACAATGCTTTTAAAAACAACTCTGAACACCATAGCAACGCTTTTAAAAACAACTCTGAACACCTTGGCAACTGCATAGCAACGCTTTTAAAAACAACTCTGAACACCTTGGCAACTGCATAGAAATGCTTTTAAAAACAACTCATAACACATTGGCAACTGCATAGCAACGCTTTTAAAAACAACTCTGAACACCTTGGCAACTGCATAGCAACGCTTTTAAAAACAACTCTGAACACCCTAGCATCAGGGTGGCGAGCTTTGAACAAGCACGACTTTCACTTAATTCTTCAGAAAATGCAATAATAATAATAATAATAATAATTATGGTCACAAACCCAAAAATCAAACACTCCTTAAGGTAAAGGACATTTTTAACTAGAATGTGTTTCACAGAAATAATCGAAGTTTACTAGAACTCTAAGAAGAAAATTGTCCTTTCATGTTTCAAATCCAGTGCAGTGACAGGTTACCTCAATGCTGCTATTGGAGAC
The DNA here is from genome assembly GCF_019703515.2 of Myxocyprinus asiaticus. Taxonomy (NCBI): domain Eukaryota; kingdom Metazoa; phylum Chordata; class Actinopteri; order Cypriniformes; family Catostomidae; genus Myxocyprinus; species Myxocyprinus asiaticus. Next base: position 1,427,898 of record NC_059390.1, read on the forward strand.
TGATTATCAAATCATAGGTCAGAGGTCATATTTAAAATCAGTGTTGCTGCTACTAATGCGGGAGTGTGATGTCACAGGTGTCTAGTAAAGCTGTGATGTCACAGGCTGTTCCTCACCGATTCCTGTTTGATTTCATTAGTGTTCCCTTCAGTCTGCCAGAGAATATCTGATGAGAGCAAACACAAAACATTTGATCAAAGCCTGTGTGTGTCTGAGAGTGTCGTGGCTGCAGTGTGTGTGTGTGTGTGTGTGTGTGACAGACATGTATTCTACAGTATGTAAATATAAAAGCCCTGTGACTGTGTGACTGGACCCGGATCGCCCTGAGACCGTCTGAGGAGTCGTTCCAAACTGTGGCCGGATTGTTTACAGAAAAGTTTTTACAGCTTCAGTTTCAGCTATACACATAACACATAAATGCATGCATGAGCGAGAATGTATTTCACATGGAAACTGTTATCCTCAATGTATAGAGTACAGTGCTGTTATGGAAAAGTAATTACAGTAATTTTCATGAGGTCAGGGGCTTTCCTCTCCGAAACACCAATGGAAACACTTGAGAATATACACTCACCTTTCCACTGACAGCAACTGATACAGCGGCTCATATAGCACAGAGTCACTCTTAATAAAACCAATACACTTACTCAAATGTATTTGAATGCATTAGCTGATGTGCTTGCACATAATTCTGTAAGCAGTTAAAGGAATATTCCAGGTTAAAAACTTAAAGGCATCGTTCACCCAAACATTAAAATTCAGTCATAATGTATTCACCCTCATGTTGTTCTAAACCCATATTACTTTTTAAATTGTTATCCCTTTTTCTCCCAAATTTGGAATGCCCAATTCCCACTACTTAGTAGGTCCTCGTGGTGGCGCGGTTACTCACCTCAATCCAGGTGGCGGAGGACAAGTCTCAGTTGCCTCCGCTTGTGAGACCGTCAATCCGTGCATCTTATCACGTGACTCGTTGTGCATGACACCGCGGAGACTCACAGCATGTGGAGGCTCATGCTACTCTCCACGATCCACACACAACTTACCACACACCCCATTGAGAGCGAGAACCACTAATCATGACCACGAGGAGGTTACCCCATGTGACTCTACCCTCCCTAGCAACCGGGCCAATTTGGTTGCTTAGGAGACCTGGCTGGAGTCACTCAGCACGCCCTGGATTCAAACTCGCAACTCCAGGGGTGATAGTCAGCGTCAATACTCGCTGAGATACTCAGGCCCCCCATATGACTTTTTTTTATTTTTATGTGGAACACAAAAGGAGATATTAGGTAGAATGTTAGTCTCAGTCACCATTGGCTTTCTTTGCATATTTGTTTCCATGCAATTAAAGTGAATGGTGATTGAGGCGAACATTTTGCACAACATCTCCGTTATTGAGCTGTTTTGAGCCTTATACTATATTTAGTACTATAACACATTACTGCTCAAAGAGTTTCACATCCAACATCCACAGCATCAGTGACATCTTTGAACTGAAATGAGACTTTGCTGTGATGTTTGGCTGTGTGCTAGCAATGTCTCCTCAAACATTTTCAGTTTTCAAAGCCCTATTTTGGAAGGGGGATTTTAGAGCTCGTTACTCACTAACAGACAAAAGGAATATGAACTCCTGCAGAGCAAGTATGTGCTGTCCGGCCCCTTGGCGGATATTTTATTATAACCTCCCTGCACTGACCTCTGACCTCTTATAGACTAAAAATAAAGCTGGTTTAAAAGCTAAGCAGTGTGGCAAAACATGGAAAGTCGTGATTTAATTCCAATTCTCACACCTTTCCTTCAAAATTACGTTCAGATACAGTCTCAGAAATGCATTAGGAGTTCAGAACGGCCTAGATTTATTTGTTCTGAACTCATGAACAGTACGTGACCGTGGCAACATTTTTGCGAAACGAAATTACAATCCTTATTACAAATTTCGCTGCAGTTTCCCGGTGAATTGTCCAGCAGGGGGCACCAAAAGCGAGTGTAATTCAGTTTTTAGGGTGAACAATAGATGGAGGTTTTAATGAGTAAAACATACCTCCCTAACTTAAAACTTTAACCTAAGCCTAACAAATATAGCGAAACCAACACATAAATCAAACCGATAGCAGTGTTGAGGAGTTGCTAACTACAAGTAGCGTTGCTACTAACTTAACTACATTTTTCAGTAGCTTGACAGTAGCTCAGCTGCTTTTAAAACAGCCCCTAACCACATCCTCCACAGTTTTAGCAATAAATGCATTGAGTTAATGTGCGTTATTAGTTAAAATTGTATATCCTTTCTTATATGCTAAAATTAGAACTTTCCTGACCCATGACTTATAACAATTGTATGATTGTATTCATACATTGTTTGATCTTAATGAACATTTATATAGAAAAAACTACAGTTTCACCACCATTTGTGGACTTTTCAGACGGTCCCTTACCCACCGTAGGCACATTTTCCAACTTATATCAATGTTAAATTGGCGATCTGGAACGATTTCACCGTGATGCCATCTGACCAGCTTAAATACGGGACAAATCGGCATCATTTCTTTCTTTAAATACAGGACGGTCCCTTATTTTATGGGAAGGGCAACCCTACCTGTATGTGACCTGTAAAGCTGCACTTCAATGGCAAAAAAGTCAGAAAATACAATGAACATGAACACAGGTGAGGGGAGAAACAAGCCTTGAGTCTCTATTCACATATTATCCATAAATATTAAATGACAAGCACAAAACATCTGCCCATGTGATCTTTGGGGAAGTAGGCTACACCTGGGCACAGCAGGAGGATTGAAAAGTGTGAAGGGTAATATCATGTATTTTTTATTTTTTATTTTATGTTGTTGTATTTTATTTTATTTTATGGCCATTATTAACTGTGGTAATGTAACCATTCCTTAAATATATTTAATACATTTGTTAATTAATAAATGTTATTAGTGTACATTTTGTAATTAATATAATTGGTTTGATAGTAACATTGTAAAAATATTGCCTCATTAAGTAGCTCAATTGTAGCTAGCTACTTTTTGATAATAACTTGTAGTGTAGCTAACTACTTTTTTTTTCTCTCCCCTTTTCTCCCAATTTGGAATGCCCAATTCCCAATGCACTCTAAGTCCTCGTGGTGGCGTAGTGACTCGCCTCAATCCGGGTGGTGGAGGACGAATCTCAGTTGCCTCCGCGTCTGAGACCGTCAATCCGCGCATCTTATCACGTGACTTGTTGAGCGCGTTACCGCGGAGACGTAGCGCGTGTGGAGGCTTCACGCTATTCTCCGCGGCATCCACGCACAACTCACCACACGCCCCACCGAGAGCGAGAACCACATTATAGCAACCACGAGGAGGTTACCCCATGTGACTACCCTCCCTAGCAACCGGGCCAATTTGGTTGCGTAGGAGACCTGGCTGGAGTCACTCAGCACGCACTGGATTCGAACTCGTGTCTCTAGGGGTGATAGTCAGCGTCAATACTCGCTAAGATACCCAGGCCCCCCGTAGCTCAACTATAAATTATGAGTAGCTTGTAGCTTGTCAAACTAGAGTTTTAAAGTAGCTTCCCCAACACTGACCGATAGTGTCCTAAAACAAAATGTAAAATAAAAAGCACAGTTTCTGAAGCAACAGCGTAATTTCGTGTCGCTTCTATGACACTTTCGTCTCACGTGTCAGCTTGCGTGTTTGGCTGCTGTCAAAACCGCGGTCCAACACTCTATTATCAGGTGAGCTACCGCGCAAGCTAATCACATTGGAATAAGTGTATAAATGTAAGTCTGTAATACAAGCGTTAAAATGTATAGTTTTTCAAATGATGCGTTACAGTAAGTGTTTTGATATCATAGTGTTAATTAAGTCACATTCAGTCATTTTACTCGTGATTTGTGTCAAAGTGAATAAAACACACAGTTGTTGTAGTGCCTGGATACTGCAGCGAAACATAGAATTGTGCACGTAAAAGTCAGTTTGCAAAAATGTAGTTATAGTAACATTTATTCTATGAGACCAGGTTGGATTTAATTGTCCTGCCCTTTTTTTAATAGCCATTTTCAGATCACTAGGTCAATATCTTTTGTTGGTTCTGGAACAACATTCCTAGCAGCCATGTCACCATTAGCCTCAGTCTCCGTTCACTTTCATTATATCTTTTTTTCCATTCAATTAAAGTGAATGGTGACTGAGGCTAAGACCGAACCTTGACCCTGACCCAAACTCCAAATCTAACTCCTAACCTTTAATTGTAACTTGAATCCAGTTCCAAACTCTTTTCTGTTTGCATATCTATACATTAAGGACCCTTCAGGGATCTGGACTTGAGTAATAAAAGTGGTTTAATGAGTGACACTCCTATTTTAACTTTATGTTTAGCTTTATGTTCAACAACATTCCCATGAGTTCACATCGCTGGGAGGCACGAGACTCTACCGTTCTAAACTACCGCAAGAGTCACTCGAAGTCTCCGTCTGAATGGCCACAGTGAGAGGAAAGCCTTACGGTGATGTCATAGACGACTAAAAACAACCTGCCCTTGATTAATGAGCTCCAAATGGGTCTTTCCCCTCTGTGAACAGAGCGAGGGTCCATACAAACACACTGGTGGTCAGTCAATCTGTAACGCCACCTTCAGCTGCAGAGCGTCAAACTGAGTTGTTTAAACGCTGAAGCGACGTGAGAAAAAATCACCCGAGACCCCATCTGTCCTCCAGCGGTCCAACGTCTACCTGTATTTATGAGAGAGAGAGAGAGACAGGTCTGTCCATCCTCTGTTGCACGCTGGCATTTCACAGCTGCTAACAGGAATGTTTCCTGCTTCACATGCAGATGGCACAGTGGAATATGAAAATTCAGCCATCATTTAGGCTACTCACTTTTGTCCTTTCAATCCTGTTTTTTGCTGTTTCAAACCAGCCTTTCCTCCGTGGTGCACAAAAGGAGATGTATGGCAGAATGTTAGCCTCAGTCACCATTAATTTAAATGCATCTTTCTCTCTTTTTTCAATGCAATGAAAGTGAATCTTGCCTAGTCTCTCCTTTTGCGTTTCACAGAAGAAAGCCATACATGTTTGGAACAACATGAGGGTGAGTAAATGATGACACAATTTTTATTTTTATTTTTTATGAACTATCCCTTTAAAGGGCAATATTTGGCCTCTGGATTTGATTATCGGGGGCATTTTTTCCTTTATGAGGGCAAATTTTCTAACCATATTAAAACATACTTTTATGTTACTTTAATCCATTCATTGATATAAAATTGTAATCAGGTATCAGAACATCAGGTCTCATATTTATGTGCATTTTACATGAATAAAAACAAACAAATATACACATGTATTCCAGGGGGAATTTTTGCCCCACATTTTGAAATTCAGGGGCATTTTTGTAACTTTCAGTCACATTTTTGCCCCAAGCCCCCATTAAAGGGATAGTTCACCCAAAAATGTAAATTCTCTCATCATTTACTCACCCTCCTGCCATCCCAGATGTGTATGACTTTCTTTGTTCACCAGAACACAAACGAAGATTTTTAGAAGAGTATTTCAGCTGTAGGTCCATACAATGCAAGTGAATGGTGACCAGAACTTTGAAGCTTCAAAAAGTACATAAAGGCAGCATAAAAGTAATTTATAAAACTCCAGTGGTTTAATCCATGTCTTTAGAAGCGATATGATAAGTGTGGGTGAGAAAAAGAACAATATTTAAATAATTTTTTTTGCTGTAAATCTCCACTTTCACTTTCACATTCTTCTTTTGTGTTTTTTGGTGATTTGCATTCTTTGTGCATACTTTGTGCATATCGCCACCTACTGGAAAGGGAGGAGAATTTATAGTAAAAAAGACATTTTATAGACTTAAATATTGATCAGTTTCTCACCCACACCTATCAGATCACTTCTGAAGACATGGATTAAACCACTGGAGTGTTATGGATTACTTTTATGCTGCCTTTATGTGATTTTTGTGCTTCAAATTTCTGGTCACCATTCACTTGTATTGTATGGACCTACAGAGCTGAAATATTCTTCTACAAATCTTCATTTGTGTTCTGCAGAGGAAAGAAAGTCATACACATCTGGGATGGCATGAGGGTGAGTAAATGATGAGAGAATTTTCATTTTTGGGTGAAATATCGCTTTAATTTCTGACCCTCGTTTTCACCAATGAAAAAATTGTTCAGGGCTGGAATAAACTGACTCTGCACCAGCTCCTTAAACCTACTAGTATAGTCCAAAATTAACTCGACACACCTGCCAATGGAGGGTGAATTGGTAGAATTTTATTAGCCATTCATTAATGAATTACAGTAATGAGAATGAACTTTGAAAATAATGACATAAAAATGAGAGGAGAAATGTGCTTAATTATCATGAAAATAATGTCACAATACAAACCAATCTTAATAGTCCTAAAATATCATTGTGCAAAATCTAAATTCCAATTTTTTTGCTCTTTGAGGTGAAATGTGACCTGGACATGCTTTCATGAGATTCACCTCTGTGTGTGTATGAAAATAGATGTTTGAGGAGAAAGCTAATGTGGAGTGCGACCCAAAAGACATACCGAATATAAATAAACTGAGCTGATGCTTTTGCCAAAGAATGAAAGACACAGATGAATGGAAAAAAGACAGACAGAGAGAGAGCGAGAGAGAGAGAGAGTGAGACAGGACCAGGTCGGTGGGGGTGAAGGGTCAGACAGCAGTTTTATGGTCCATGCCTGACGCTTCACCAGACCAAACTATTTCAAACAGGTTAGAGGAAACTAACTGGCAGATGTCAGGAATGTTCCACACATGGAGATCTGAGTGATCGCTGTGGTTTAGTCCAGCAGTGTCAAACTCATTTTAGGTCGACAGCCGCATTGAACTACACGTCATGCGGGCTGATTATACTTTGACGTAGTCTACACAGAGTGCATGCACAATACATGATCTGGGGATAATAAAGTCTAAATTTTAAAAGTCTAAATTTAAAAAAATAAAGTCTGTATATTGATCTATCGTCTGTCTGTCTATCTCTCTGTCTGTCTGTCTGTCTGTCTGTCTATCTATCTATCTGTCTGTCTGTCTGTCTGTCAACCTATCTTGACGATAATCAAGCGAACATAATGTTGATGAAAATATGGCAAGAAAAAAATAATACTGCAAGATATTACCGATGCACTAACGATGTTTTTTTTAAATATCAATAGATAGATAGATAGATAGAATGTTCAGATAGACAGATAGATGGATAGATAGATAGACAGACAGACAGACAGAGAGATAGACAGACAGACGACAGATCGTTAGACAGACGGACAGAGAGATAGACAGACAGACAGACAGATAGATCGATAGACAGACAGACAGATAGATTGATAGACAGACAGACAGACAGATCGATAGATAGACAGACAGATCGATAGACAGACAGACAGATAGACCGATAGACAGACAGATAGACCGATAGACAAACAGACAGATAGACCGATAGACAGACAGACAGACGATAGATCAATAGACAGACAGACAGATAGACCGATAGACAGACAGACAGACAGACAGAGAGATAGACAGACAGACGACAGATCGTTAGACAGACGGACAGAGAGATAGACAGACAGACGACAGATCGTTAGACAGACAGACAGAGAGATAGACAGACAGACGACAGATCGTTAGACAGACGGACAGAGAGATAGATAGATAGACAAACTGATAGACTGATAGATAGACAGACAGACAGACAGACAGAGAGATAGACAGACAGATGACAGAGAGATAGACAGACAGACAGATAGATTGATAGATAGACAGACAGACAGACAGATAGATCGATAGACAGACAGACAGATAGATAGATTGATAGACAGACAGATAGACAGATAGATAGACAGACAGACAGATAGATTGATAGACAGACAGACAGACAGATAGATCGATAGACAGACAGACAGATAGATAGATTGATAGACAGACAGATAGACAGATCGATAGACAGTGATAGACTGATCGTTAGACACACAGACAATAGATCGATAGACAGACAGACAGATTGATAGACAGACAGACAGATAGACCGATAGACAGACAGACAGACAGACTGATAGACAGACAGACAGAGAGATAGAGAGACAGATGACAGATCGATAGACAGACAGACAGATAGATTGATAGACAGACAGACAGACAGACTGATAGACAGACAGACAGATAGATCGATAGACAAACTGATAGACTGATAGATAGACAGACAGACAGACAGAGAGAGAGATAGACAGACAGACAGACAGATAGATTGATAGACAGACAGACAGACAGATAGATCGATAGACAGACAGACAGATAGATAGATAGATAGACAGACAGATAGACAGATCGATAGACAGTGATAGACTGATCGTTAGACACACAGACAATAGATCGATAGACAGACAGACAGATAGATAGATTGATAGACAGACAGACAGATTGATAGACAGACAGACAGATAGATCGATAGACAGACAGACAGACAGATAGATAGATAGACAAACTGATAGACTGATAGATAGACAGACAGACAGACAGATAGATAGATTGATAGACAGACAGATAGACAGATCGATAGACAGTGATAGACTGATCGTTAGACACACAGACAATAGATCGATAGACAGACAGACAGATAGATAGATTGATAGACAGACAGACAGATTGATAGACAGACAGACAGATAGATCGATAGACAGACAGACAGACAGATAGATAGATAGACAAACTGATAGACTGATAGATAGACAGACAGACAGACAGACAGAGAGATAGACAGACAGATGACAGATCGATAGACAGACAGACAGATAGATTGATAGACAGACAGACAGACAGATAGATCGATAGACAGACAGACAGATAGATAGATTGATAGACAGACAGATAGACAGATCGATAGACAGTGATAGACTGATCGTTAGACACACAGACAATAGATCGATAGACAGACAGACAGATTGATAGACAGACAGACAGATAGACCGATAGATTGATAGACAAACAGACAGATAGACCGACAGACAGACAGACAGACGATAGATCAATAGACAGACAGACAGACAGACAGATATACAGATCGATAGACAGACAGACAATAGACTGACAGACAGACAGACAGATAGGCAGACAGACAGACAGACAGATAGACAAACTGATAGATCGACAGACAGACAGACAGACAGACAGACAGTCAAACAGACAGATAGATAGATAGACAGACAGACAGACAGACAGGCAGACAGATAGATAGATAGATAGACAGACAGACAGACAGACAGACAGGCAGACAGACAGATAGATAGATAGACAGATAGATAGATAGATAGACAGACAGCCAGACAGACAGACAGACAAACAGACAGATAGACAGATAGATAGATAGATAGATAGATAGATAGATAGATGGACAGACAGACAAACAGACAGATAGACAGACAGATAGATAGACAGACAGACAGACAGACAGACAGACAGACAGACAGATAAATTTTTGTTGATAATGTTTGATGCCTCTTTTTCGTCTCATCTTCATCATTGACAAATTAAAAAAAATCTTTATCAACATACATTTTTGTCAGTAATTCTGTTGATTAGATGAACACTGGACACAGTTCTGATCTAATTTGTGATATTGCATGTGTGTGATTATAAATCATAAGTCAAGTAATTTTTATTTGTATAGCGCTTTTCACAACACACATCGTTTCAAAGCAGCTTTACAGAAAATCATGCATTAACAGAAGATAAAACTGTAATATCTATAAAGTCTTAGAGTCATCATTGTGTAGTTTGATTACATATGATTGTAAATTAGGTATAAAAATAAATAATTAAACAATAAAATAATTGTATTTAGGACCTCAGTGAGCAAGCTGAAGGTGACTGTGGCAAGGAACACAAAACTCCATAAGAGAAAAATAACCTTGGGAGAAACCAGACTCACTGTGGGGGCCAGTTCCCCTCTGACTAAACAACATGAATAAATCATAAAGTAAAGGGGAAGTGAGTCATTCTTTTGATGTTATGATACTTTCTTCCATCCCAACTAAATATTTAGAGACAAGTATGAGTAAGCTATTTGTGACTCTGTTGCACTATCAAAACATTGCTCTGTTTTTTTGAGCATCTCGACCTGCATTAACATTGACTCATTCAGTGGTGGGAGATTGGGTGAGACCATCTGCTTTTTGACCAATTGTGTAAATCAATGACAGTACTTCTGTTTTAGATTCACACATACATGTACTCGTAGATTGACTGACGGTTGCAGCTCTTTAGTGTTTGATTCTGTTAAAATGAGTAGATATAACAGATCCCCAGATGTCTGTTATTTCCTCTCTCGTAATGAGTTTTCCAGCGACAACTCTGATGCTGCTCATTTGTGCGTGTCACAGTTTTTCTCCTGTCACTGTCCCTCAGTTTGTGGTTGATTGACTTCTGATGGGATGTTACAAAAGGTGTCATATTATAAATTTTGTCCTATTTATTTAGTGTCCAAAATCTTTATAATGTCTTTTTTTCTGCCCGTTTTCAACCCTCTCTCTGACCCTTACATTTAAACAAGCCATTTTTGCTGCTGTGCCTTTAAGAGTTATATGTAAATGTCCTCTTCACATGTGAAATGTGGTGGTCTTTAGTGGCCCTGTATGTCATCAGTAGCATAAATATCACTAAATGCATGTTAGGATTAGGATTATTTGAATGGAGGCATGTCAAAAATGTATTTTTCTTTTCAGTTTCTGCATATTGGGCCAATATTGGAAAATATCAATTATGCACTAAGTGCCGTTTTTCAGCAACACTGTTAGTATTAAAACTAAAATTGTGATTATTTCGTGCCAATCATCTGACCTCTATTCATGTGTCCCACCCCTCCTCAAACCCCCCCAAAAAAGCCCTTGTATGCTAACATTTGCATGGAACTCAATCTGCTTTTGCAGTTAACAAATACTGCATTAGAGCAGCCATTGTGTCACTTAAGACTTCATGCAAACCATTCCTGCAGGCGAAGAGGAAAGCGAGTGCAGCGATAAGTTTTATCTGCAAACTCCTACTGCTGCTGGTTAATTTGAAACATACTCTATTATAACAGAGCACTGTGAGCGGCCCTTTCTCAGACCATTACCTAATGATTTGGGGAACTGTAATGGGTTTTGGAGCTCGGTGACACAGGTAATCGGGCTGACAGGACTCTGGGTGCACATTAGGGCTGAGATGGGATATAGACGCCTGACTCAGTACTGTCTTTGTTCAAGCACGACGTCTGGTGCACATTTGATTGTTCCTGTTTGCGTCATTTTAAAACTCAATTACATGGGAATTCCTTTAGTGGATAACTAAAATGGACATTTTCTTTTTTTAATGGACAGGGTCAAACGGCGGCCTTTACTAACTGCCCTTAAAATCTCGAACTGCCTCAATGCTGCTCTACGCCTGGCACACTTTGATATCATGAAAATGAGAAATTTAATGCAAAAACACTTACACATGCTTTATGAACATGAAGTGCATTTTGCATGCATTGTGATTCTTAATTCTTGGGTAAAAAGACTTTGGTATCCATTATAATCAAATTGAGCATGAATGTTTTTAAAGTGTTTTTAGTGTTCAATTCTGCACTGTGCAACAATAACTGGGTGCATATCTAAACATTTCTAAACAGTAGTAAACAAAATCACCAGATGATATGAGTGTTTCAAAATATATGCAATAATGACTATCCAAAAGAACCGACTCTTAAGATTCATTCATTCGGGAATCGGGCTACACTGGTTGTGCTGTATGTTTTGCGCTGTAGATTCAAAAGAACCGACTCATAAGAGTCATTCGTTCAGGAATCAGGCTACACTGGTTGCGCAGTGTGTTTCGCACTATAGATTCAAAAGAACCGATTCATGATTCATTTGTTCGGAAATTGGGCTACACTGAACGCACTGTGCTTTTCGCACTGTAGATTCAAAAGAACCGACTCATAAAAGTCATTCGTTCAGGAATCAGGTTACACTGGTTGTGCTGTATGTTTCGCACTGTAGATTCAAAAGAACTGACTCATAAGAGTCATTCGTTCAGGAATCGGCTACACTGGTTGTGCTGTATGTTTCGCACTGTAGATTCAAAAGAACTGACTCATAAGAGTCATTCGTTCAGGAATCGGCTACACTGGTTGTGCTGTATGTTTTGCGCTGTAGATTCAAAAGAACTGACTCATAAGAGTCATTCGTTCAGGAATCAGGCTACACTGGTTGTGCTGTATGTTTCGCACTGTAGATTCAAAAGAACCGACTCATAAGAGTCATTCGTTCAGGAATCAGGCTACACTGGTTGTGCTGTATGTTTCGCACTGTAGATTCAAAAGAACTGACTCATAAGAGTCATTCATTCAGGAATCGGCTACACTGGTTGTGCTGTATGTTTTGCGCTGTAGATTCAAAAGAACCGACTCATAAGAGTCATTCGTTCAGGAATCGGAGTACACTGGTTGCACTATATGTTTCGCGCAATAGATTCAAAAGAACCGACTCATGATTCATTTGTTCGGAAATTGGGCTACACTGAATGCGCTGTGCATTTCGCACTGTAGATTCAAAAGAACCGACTCAAAAGAGTCATTCGTTGAGGAATCAGGCTACACTGGTCGCGCAGTATGTTTCGCACTATAAATTCAAAAGAACCGATTCATGATTCATTTGTTCGGAAATTGGGCTACACTGAACGCATTGTGCTTTTCGCACTGTAGATTCAAAAGAACCGACTCATAAGAGTCATTCGTTCAGGAATCCGCTACCCTGGTTGTGCTGTATGTTTTGTACTGTAGATTCAAATGAACGACTCATGATTCATTTGTTCGAGGATTGGGCTACACTGATTGCGCTGTGTGTTTCGCACTGTAGATTCAAAAGAACTGACTCATAAGAGTCATTCGTTCAGGAATCAGGCTACACTGGTCGTGCTGTGTGTTTCGCGCTATAGATTCAAAAGAACCGACTCATAAGAGTCATTTGTTCAGAAATCAGGCTACACTGGTCGCGCAGTGTGTTTCGCACTATAGATTCAAAAGAACCGATTCATGATTAATTTGTTTGGAAATTGGGCTACACTGAACGCGCTGTGCGTTTCGCACTGTAGATTCAAAAGAACCGACTCAAAAGAGTCATTCGTTCAGGAATCAGGCTACACTGGTCGCGCAGTATGTTTCGCACTATAGATTCAAAAGAACCGATTCATGATTCATTTCTTCGGAAATTGGGCTACACTGAACGCATTGTGCTTTTCACACTGTAGATTCAAAAGAACCGATTCATGATTAATTTGTTTGGAAATTGGGCTACACTGAACGCGCTGTGCTTTTCGCACTGTAGATTCAAAAGAACTGACTCATAAGAGTCATTCGTTCAGGAATCAGGCTACATTGGTTGTGCTGTATGTTTCATGCTATAGATTCAAAAGAACTGACTCATGATTCATTTGTTCGGAAATTGGGCTACACTGAATGCGCTGTGCGTTTCGCACTGTAGATTCAAAAGAACCGACTCATAAGAGTCATTCGTTCAGGAATCAGGTTACACTGGTTGTGCTGTATGTTTCGTACTGTAGATTCAAAAGAACCGACTCATAAGAGTCATTCATTCAGGAATCAGGCTACACTGGTCGTGCTGTACATTCAAAAGAACCGATTCATAAGAGTCATTAATTCATGAATCGGACAACACTGGTCGCGCTGTGTGTTTCGCACTGTAGATTCAAAAGACAACTCATAAGAGTCATTCGTTCAGGAATCAGGCTACACTGGTCGTGCTGTACATTCAAAAGAACCGATTCATAAGAGTCATTAATTCATGAATCGGACAACACTGGTCGCGCTGTGTGTTTCGCACTGTAGATTCAAAAGACAACTCATAAGAGTCATTCATATAGGAATCGAACTGCACATGTTTTGTGCTGTAGATGGCAATGCAGCGCTATTGAATAGTAATGCAGGAAATATTGACAGCAACTTTTATTACAGGGTTCTGTCCGCAAAGCCAGAAGCGTGCTCGTTCAAGAATTCGATTCTGTATTAAATGGAACAGAACCGGTTCTTCGGTTCCCAACCCTAGATGAGATGTATAAATGTTAGTGTTTGTTTCTGAAGGAATAGGGATGCCCGCTGATGCACGAAAGTGACATTTATTTCAGATGTTTATTAAAGTGGAGAGGCTGAAAGGTCAGTCACAGCTTGTGTGTTAATTAATCACAGAAAAACGAGCTGATCAACTAATTTGATCTGACAGCAGCATCCCAATGTGTCAATGTGAGTTTTTTTTTCTCACGAGAAGTGTACTCATCTAGTTCATTACAAGTACAGTTACCAAACTTCACATTAAACCCTTTTAAAAATAAAAGGCACAGAAGGTCCTTAAAAGGATAATTCTGTTATCATTTACTCACCCTCATGTTGTTCCAAACCCATATGGCAAAAGATGATGTCTAACTCTCATGTGATCACTCACCAGCTGTCTTCTCACTGTTAAGGCTGATGCTTCAGTTAATGAATGAGGTAATTAGTAAACACAGTAGGTGTGAGTGTGTTGTCTAGCGCTGCTCTTTTCAAACAGCAGGCTGTGATATGGAACAAGACGTCGAGCCCTTTACTTTGACATTTAATAGCTGATAATCTATGTTAATAAAACACTCATACAGCCTGTCAGTGCTCATATCATCATAAATTAAAACATGCTGAGCAAATGTTCACCAAGACCACTAACTGTAAGTGATTAAGGTAAATTTAAACCTTAATAAGCTGATGGCGCAACTATTGTGCAAAATTCCAGATATCTCATTCTTTTCTGCATGTAACGCGAGGTGGAATCGGAGCGTTTGGTAATTGAAACGAGCAGCCAGATGTACACGTAAAGCGGCTCATTCATTTCACTTGGACACTTTGTGATTTGAGAAAACAATTTGAAGTCTTTGGTTAACCACCATAAGCACACAGTACATGTATAATTTACTTAGGGGGGGGGGAACATGGTTTCCCTCTGAAAAATGAATTTGAGCAGCGAGGCGCCCGACTGTGCTGCATGTCGCAGTTCTATTCTGCAGGAAATGTGCAGGAGATGTGTGTGTGTTTAGTGTTGTATATGTGGAATGGTTTGCTGAGGATAGAGCAGAGGTTATAAAAGTTATTTCTTCTTACTATTCTCACACATAACGACACTTGTGTTTTGTTCTCTATACTGAGCAGGGGGTCGTTACAAATCAGAGAACCTTTTGGATGTTTAAATTTACACAGCGCGTCTGAATGTGGCAGAAATCTGATTTTTTAGTTTTTGTTAGATTGTTCATATGACATTTTAAATGTAACTATGTAACAGAACACTCCCTGAGCATGTGCATAACAAACCCTGACATGCTTATGAATGTAATATCACTTACGAGCTAAACACATCATATCGTATGGCAGCAGAAAAAAATGACAATACATATACAGTATAATATGTACAGTATATACTGTATATACCTTATATACTATATATACAGCTCTGGAAAAAATTAAGGACCACTGCAAAATGATCAGTTTCTCTGGATTTACTATTTATAGGTATATGTTTGAGTAAAATGAATATTTTTGTTTTATTCTATAAAGTACTGACATCATTTCTCCCAAACTGCAAATAAAAATATTGTCATTTAGAGCATTTATTTGCAGAAAATGACAAAAAAAAAAAAAAAAAAAAAAAAAAGATGCATTGTTTTCAGACCTCGAATAATGCAAAGAAAACAAGTTCATAGTCATTTTTAAACAACACAATACTAATGTTTTAACTTAGAGTTCAGAAATCAATATTTGGTGGAATAACCCTGATTTTCAGTCACAGCTTTCATGTGTCTTGGCATGCTCTATACCAGTCTTTCACATTGCTGTTAGGTGAATTAATGCCACTCATTTGTCACAATTTAAGTCCCTCCTTTTCTTTAAAATGCAAAAATCTACAGTGAGACACTTACAATGGAAGTCAATAGGGTCAATCCGTAATCGTTAAAATACTCACTGTTTCAAGACGTAAACAATATGTGTGTTAACATGATTTTACTGTGATAAAATCACTTACTAACCGCATCTGTGGAAAGCTATTTGCAATTTTACAACTTCGTTGCCATGACGATGTAACAGCATAAACCCCAAAAGACAATTCCATTGTAAGTGTCTCACTGTAACGTCGATTTTTGAAAGGAAAATGAGGGATGAGTCTAAATTATTCTTGTGGTAATCAGCATTATGCCACAAATGCTGTCGATTGAGCTTAACTTGTATTGAACCCGGAATGTTTCTTTAAATCCGACCTGGCTGTTCACACTAATGGCACACTGGAAAAAAATTAGATATGTATCCGATTTATTTTCGCATATGAAAGTGGCCCAGATCGGTTTTGAAAATGTCAGATTCAGTGCGCTTGAGGCTGTTCACGCAGTGTGATATAGGCCACATTCAGATGCGTAATTATTAAATAATCGAATTATTTAATTTATCTCTTTTGCTCCAAACATGGCCTCATTGGCCTAGTCCTGATGCAAAACTGGTTAGGAACCATGGCTGTAGAGTTTCAAGCCCAACAATGGCATGATTAGTCATTTCAAAAGTAACATGATCCTGGTTGCTGAGGTCTTTCTTTTGCTCTCTGAACTGACCGGTGATCCCTCTCGTATCCCTGTCCGGACTGAAGCGGAGAGTTTTGCCATGTGGAAGGGAATACTCCTCTGGCACGATGTGAAACCTCGGATCTAGTCCGCTCAAAACGCTGCTTCTGCTGAAAGTATCATTCGTGAGGAGCTGGCAGCCGATGCACATGATGGGGGGTCCTTGTTTCAAAATGAACGAGAGCTTCCTGTAGTGTAAGTTCAGGAAGTAAGGCTCTCCGACAGGTGATGTGTGTGCTGCTTTGTTTCAGAGACTACAGAGCATCCCGTGAGACCAGCGAACATGTCAATGGAGTGAAAAGAAGAAACGTTTCGTGAGGAAGCATTGAAAAGACGACTGCGATTCTGCGCTAAAAGGTGTTCGTTCTTGGGCTCGGAACCAAGGTGGTATCTGAGGGATTGGCATGGATCTGAGAAATAGTGGGCCAAAATCAAAGTGAGTGCCAAATTATTAGCTGAAGGTAATTTAACTCCCCAAACGGCCACATCTGCGATTCATCCGCCGTTTCAGATCCTGTGATAGATGCTTTGTTAACATTAAACATCTCCTCATCACTGACAGGTCGCAGATGAGCCAAACTATCAGTGTTGAGACGAAAATTAAGGAGTGGCGGACCGCACGACAGATATTTATAGTGTAATGCATTTCCTCATCTGCTTCAAGCAATGATTTCATGCACATCAGCTCACAGCTGGAAAACATGATATCAGTGATACCTACAGCACCATAGAGACCCTTCCCAGGCCAAAACAGACAATAAAACAAACATCCCATCCCAAATGGTGATGAATGATTTAGAAACTGTAAGGACTTCTCAACAGATGAATATCCAAGTAAACTCATTCTGTCAAATTCTGTCAATTATTGTTTCTGGACTGTAACTGAATGTTTTGAATGTTTTGATATGGAATGACAGTCACTCAAACCGCCAATGGCAGAATATCATATTGAGATCTTTTTAACATCGGCACACCACTCACGCACCAGACATACAAATATGACATTGCGGGTGCCATGACCTGTGTGTTACGCCACTCTGGATGTCTGTAGTTTGTGATCTGATTGACAGGACTGCTTTAATATCCAAAACAGACATAACTGTCATATCCCCGCAGCCAAATGGTTATTTGATCACATCTGTGCCATTCTAACTGATATATCTCAATTTTTCCACCAAACGTCTTGCAAAGATTTCACAGGCTTTGACCAATGTGCGTTGAGAGAGAAGAACTGTATTAAAGGAATTGTTCATCCAATAATTACATTCTGTCATCATTTATTCACGCTCATGTTGTCCCAACCTAGTATAATATATATAATATATATATTAAAACTGTCCAGGTCATATTTAACCCCATATCAACCCCCAAAAATATTTCATTATATTTTGTGAAAATACAATAAAACCTACATTTAGGACCATTAAGATTTTTTTGAATAATGACATTATTTTCAGGGCAATGTAAACACATTTTACCCCCAAATTCTCATTACTCTAATGTACCCAAATGTTTTACTGTTACAATTCCCATTATTTTAAATAAAGATTCTCATTACCATAACACATCAAGATGTTTTACCTTTGTTATTCCCATTGTTTTTTAAATAATGATTCTCATTACCGTAACACATCCATACATTTTACTTTTGCTATTCCCATGGTTTCCCATGATAATTCTCATTACTGTAACACATCCAGATGTTTTACTTTTGCTATTCCCATTGTTTTAAATAATGATTCTCATTACCGTAACACATCCAGATGTTTTACTTTTGCTATTCCCATTGTTTCCCATGATAATTCTCATTACTGTAACACATCCAGATGTTTTACTTTTGCTATTCCCATTGTTTTAAATAATGATTCTCATTACTGTAACACATCCAGATGTTTTACTTTTGCTATTCCCATTGTTTTAAATAATGATTCTCATTACTGTAACACATCCAGATGTTTTACTTTTGCTATTCCCATTGTTTCCCATGATAATTCTCATTACTGTAACACATCCAGATGTTTTACTTTTGCTATTCCCATTGTTTCCCATGATAATTCTCATTACTGTAACACATCCAGATGTTTTACTTTTGCTATTCCCATTGTTTCCCATGATAATTCTCATTACTGTAACGCATCCAGCTGTTTGTTTTTAATAATGATTCCCATTACCGTAACACATCCAGATGTTTTACTTTTACTATTCCCATAGTTTTCAATAATGATTCTCATTACCGTAACACATCTAGATGTTTTACTTTTACTATTCTCATTGTTTTTTAATATTGATTGTCATTACAGTAACACATCTAGATGTTTTACTTTTACTTTTCCCATTGTTTTTTAATAATGATTCTCATTACTGTAACACATCCAGATGTTTTACTTTTACTATTCCCATTGTTTTAAATAATGATTCTCATTACTGTAACGCATCCAGATGTTTTACTTTTGCTATTCCCATTGTTTTTAATAATGATTCTCATTACTGTAACGCATCCAGCTGTTTGTTTTTAATAATGATTCCCATTACCGTAACACATCCAGATGTTTTACTTTTGCTATTCCCATTGTTTTAAATAATGATTCTCATTACTGTAACGCATCCAGATGTTTTACTTTTGCTATTCCCATTGTTTTAAATAATGATTCTCATTACTGTAACGCATCCAGATGTTTTACTTTTGCTATTCCCATTGTTTTAAATAATGATTCTCATTACTGTAACGCATCCAGATGTTTTACTTTTGCTATTCCCATTGTTTTAAATAATGATTCTCATTACTGTAACGCATCCAGATGTTTTACTTTTGCTATTCCCATTGTTTTAAATAATGATTCTCATTACTGTAACACATCCAGATGTTTTACTTTTGCTATTCCCATTGTTTTAAATAATGATTCTCATTACTGTAACACATCCAGATGTTTTACTTTTGCTATTCCCATTGTTTTAAATAATGATTCTCATTACCGTAACACATCCAGATGTTTTACTTTTGTCATTCCCATTGTTTTCAATAATGATTCTCATTACCGTAACACATCCAGATGTTTTACTTTTGCTATTCCCATTGTTTTCAATAATGATTCTCATTACCGTAACACATCCAGATGTTTTACTTTTACTATTCCCATAGTTTTCAATAATGATTCTCATTACCGTAACACATCCAGATGTTTTACTTTTACTATTCCCATAGTTTTCAATAATGATTCTCATTACCGTAACACATCCAGATGTTTTACTTTTACTATTCCTCTTGTTTTTAATAATGATTCTCATTACTGTAACGCATCCAGATGTTTTACTTTTACTATTCCCATAGTTTTCAATAATGATTCTCATTACCGTAACACATCCAGATGTTTTACTTTTACTATTCCTCTTGTTTTTAATAATGATTCTCATTACTGTAACACATCCAGATGTTTTACTTTTACTATTACCATTGTTTTTAATAATGATTCTCATTACCGTAACACATCTAGATGTTTTACTTTTACTAT
Organism: Myxocyprinus asiaticus; assembly: GCF_019703515.2. Classification (NCBI taxonomy): domain Eukaryota; kingdom Metazoa; phylum Chordata; class Actinopteri; order Cypriniformes; family Catostomidae; genus Myxocyprinus; species Myxocyprinus asiaticus. The sequence goes on from NC_059390.1 coordinate 1,448,099, forward strand.
TCTCATTGTTTTTTAATATTGATTGTCATTACCGTAACACATCTAGATGTTTTACTTTTTTATTCCCATTGTTTTAAATAATGATTCTCATTACTGTAACACATCTAGATGTTTTACTTTTACTATTCCCATTGTTTTTAATATTGATTGTCATTACAGTAACACATCTAGATGTTTTACTTTTACTTTTCCCATTGTTTTTTAATAATGATTCTCATTACTGTAACACATCCAGATGTTTTACTTTTGCTATTCCGATTGTTTTTAATAATGATTCTCATTACTGTAACACATCCAGATGTTTTACTTTTGTCATTCCCATTGTTTTTAATAATGATTCTCACTACCGTAACACATCTAGATGTTTTACTTTTACTTTTCTCATTGTTTTTTATTAATGATTCTCATTACTGTAACACATCTAGATATTTTACTTTTGTTATTCCCATTGTTTTTAATAATGATTCTCATTACTGTAATATATCCAGATGTTTTACTTTTACTTTTCCCATTGTTTTTTAATAATGATTCTCATTACCGTAACACATCCATACATTTTACTTTTGCTATTCCCATTGTTTCCCATGATAATTCTCATTACTGTAACACATCCAGATGTTTTACTTTTGCTATTCCCATTGTTTTAAATAATGATTCTCATTACTGTAACACATCCAGATGTTTTACTTTTGCTATTCCCATTGTTTCCCATGATAATTCTCATTACTGTAACGCATCCAGATGTTTTACTTTTACTATTCCCATTGTTTTAAATAATGATTCTCATTACTGTAACACATCCAGATGTTTTACTTTTGCTATTCCGATTGTTTCCCATGATAATTCTCATTACTGTAATGCATCCAGATGTTTTACTTTTACTATTCCCATTGTTTTAAATAATGATTCTCATTACTGTAACACATCCATACATTTTACTTTTGCTATTCCCATTGTTTCCCATGATAATTCTCATTACTGTAACACATCCAGATGTTTTACTTTTGCTATTCCCATTGTTTTAAATAATGATTCTCATTACTGTAACACATCCAGATGTTTTACTTTTGCTATTCCCATTGTTTCCCATGATAATTCTCATTACTGTAACGCATCCAGATGTTTTACTTTTACTATTCCCATTGTTTTAAATAATGATTCTCATTACTGTAACACATCCAGATGTTTTACTTTTGCTATTCCCATTGTTTCCCATGATAATTCTCATTACTGTAACGCATCCAGATGTTTTACTTTTACTATTCCCATTGTTTTAAATAATGATTCTCATTACTGTAACACATCCAGATGTTTTACTTTTGCTATTCCCATTGTTTCCCATGATAATTCTCATTACTGTAACGCATCCAGATGTTTTACTTTTACTATTCCCATTGTTTTAAATAATGATTCTCATTACTGTAACACATCCAGATGTTTTACTTTTACTATTCCCATAGTTTTCAATAATGATTCTCATTACCGTAACACATCCAGATGTTTTACTTTTACTATTCCTCTTGTTTTTAATAATGATTCTCATTACTGTAACACATCCAGATGTTTTACTTTTACTATTCCCATAGTTTTCAATAATGATTCTCATTACCGTAACACATCCAGATGTTTTACTTTTACTATTCCTCTTGTTTTTAATAATGATTCTCATTACTGTAACGCATCCAGATGTTTTACTTTTACTATTCCCATAGTTTTCAATAATGATTCTCATTACTGTAATGCATCCAGATGTTTCACTTTTGCTATTCCTCTTGTTTTTAATAATGATTCTCATCACTGTAACACATCCAGATGTTTTACTTTTACTATTACCATTGTTTTTTAATATTGATTGTCATTACCGTAACACATCTAGATGTTTTACTTTTTTATTCCCATTGTTTTAAATAATGATTCTCATTACTGTAACACATCCAGATGTTTTACTTTTGCTATTCCGATTGTTTTTAAAAATGATTCTCATTACTGTAACACATCCAGATGTTTTATTTTTGTTATTCCCATTGTTTTTAATAATGATTCTCATTTCCGTAATGCATCCAGATGTTTTACTTTCACTATTCCCATTGTTTTCTGTGATGATATTCATTATTGTAATGCACCCTGACATTTTACTTTTGCTATTCTACTTTTACTATATTTATATCTGCACATATGTCATGGAAATGTCACAATGCAAAAAATTATAATTATAATAACTGTCCTATAGGCTTCATTTTCTATAGGCCAAATAAAATGTACATTTCTTTTTTGATTTTGGAGTAAAATAGGAGCAAGACATTTTCTTGACAGGTTTCATGAGAATCACACTGCTACTGTTTTTCATACAATAAAAGTAGATTGGGATTTATACTGTCAAGCTCCAAAGATTCACACTGACTTAGAATGGCATTCACTGAGCACCCACTTACATTAAAAACACTCCTCACACCACAGCGAAAGAGAGACTCCTGTATATACACTGTTAAGTGCTGGAAAAGAAGATATCTGGGAGCAATTTAGTGAAGGACTGGTAACCAATTAAACCAGTAATTCTGACTAATTTCCAGTCATTTGATAGCCAGCAATTTAACACTAACTGTAGTGGGACCATGCTGCGTGATACTATGAGGTTCCTATCAATGATGTCATTGTTCCCCTGGGCTGCTGCTTTGATATATAAGATTATAATATTGCCAGGTTTATACAGTGTTGATGACAACACAGACATCATAACATTACAGTATATGGTGACCTTAAACTTCAAACTGAACTTTATGGGGTGGTGGTGTCTCTGTGTGTGTGTTCCTATACAGTTCTGTAGAGTTCTGTTCTCCTGAATGAAGTGCAATGCAGACTGAATGTCTAGTATCGCTGGAGAAACACTCAATTGATCTAAATTAACTGATGTAGAACACACAACCTCAAGCCAACACGCTATTTCAGCTTGTCTATGGACTCATTTGCTGATAAGATAAGTGTTTTTATGCTTTAATGATGTACCATCTCTGCTGAATTGAAACTGCTACACCGCATCCTGTGTTATCTTCTCTCTAATTTTAGGTGTTTTTGGAGGCATAAAACTGACATTCCAAAGAGTGCCACTGGAAGTGAAGCCACCGTGCCAGCAATACAACACTGACATCATGCAAATAAAAAACACAGCTCGCATACTCCACCCAAGAGAAGTTCTAGTGGAGTTCAGTTCATCTTCTCCCCTCCTGAATCACTGAATCTATCAAAGTGAGCATTCATGGCAAACTCTCCTCCGGTGCATTACGTCTTTTTTTCCCAAAAGTTTTCCTTTACAGTGGAGTTTATACATCATTACTGCTACCAGGGCTTTTCTTTCCTTCTTTTGCCTTCTCTCACTCTGAATTAAACCAATTTAACTTTTCACCACGGAGATGTGTTTACAAAGAAAGAAATAGAAAAGGAAATATATAGAATTGTATTAAAATAAAAAACCTGGGTTAATCCTTAACAGACAGATGAAGAAATCCAGGCAGACAGAATAACGGTTGAGACTATGTAACACAAAATGTCATGTTTATTTATAGTAAATAAATAATTTCTCTAATTAATTTGCATGATACAGAACACTTTCCTAAACACCTGTTTGTCACTATACACCGCAAAATATTCATGATCACTGAGATCACGGCGTGTAATGTCTAAAGGTTGATTTTGAGGCAATTTTATCTAATATTTAATTGTTTTTTAAATGTTGCAAATTTATGTAACTAATAAGAATCCTTGATATTGTCACATTTATTTGTTATTTTCAGTTTTGTTCAAAGTGATAAAATCAAAAGTTTTTAACTGTAAAATAATGAGAGGATATTGGGGTAAAAAGCCCCCCCATTTTTCTGAAGCGGGGCAAATTGATTTTTTTATGAAAAATGTTAAAAGTGGCCTCACATTGACTGATCCAATCAGAATGGAGATTTATTTGTTTATAGAATACTTGAGATGAAATGATGTCAAATGTAATTGAAATGAAATGAAATGAAATGAAATGAATGGGGGAGGGGGGGGGCATCTTGCTGTCTCAAAATTATTTGCACACAAAAGAAATAAAAACAGAATTAATAAAAAGGCAGGTGATGTCACTGAGCTATATTTTGAAGTGAGATAAATCTGAACTTTAAATAGTTCATATGATCAAAGACACTTTAATTGAGAGAGAGAGAGAGAGAGAGAGAGAGAGAGAGAGAAAAAAAACTATAGAAAAACCAGACAATCACCTATGCATTTATTCTGAGTTGAGCTCTTATCAATGAGAGATTGCTGACGTTGGCGGGTGATTTACAGAGGTACTGCGCATGTCCATAAATAATTAGCGCGTGTTGATTTACTCAGCACGTGGTCGCGATTGCAGCCTCTCACAACTATTGATTAACTGGAAAATAATGTGAAAATAAATTCCCAAAACATCTCGAACCTGATCGATGGTAAGTTAAAGAACTTAAGTCCCAAGGGGAACGTCGAATCATTTTATTGGAAGTGTCACCCAAATGAAATATTCACCTATTATTTTTTCCCACCTGATGTTAGACTCACGTGACACTAAGGTGAACACTGGAATATTATAATATTCCAAATAAGAATATAGTCTAGTAGATGCCTACTTTTAGGGTTTTATATGGACCTATTTATATGCCCAGGTCATATTTTATCCCAAAATCAAAAGAAATATATTATTTTATGCTTCAAGAAAATCAAGGCTGTTTATTATAACAAGTCAGTTTTTAATTGTAACATATTCATGACAGTTCTCATTACTGTAATGCCAAAAAAATTAAATGCTAATAATTTTTAATAATATTTGTTCATAATGGTAGTTATATAAAAATGGGATTACATTAGGCACTTTTTACTAGGGTACTAGGGCTATTTTTAATAGGGTAAAAATGACTATTACAGTAATATTAATCTAATGCGAATCACCTTTGAGCATTATGGGAATTACTAAAACTCAAAAGTAAATTATCCAGAAGCATTATGTTAATGAGAATATGGGAAGTATTGTGCTTAATTGTTATGAATACAATGCAAAATGAAAAATAGGCTTAATTTGCTTAATGCAAAATTGACTTTAAGGTGAACTGTGACCTGGACATGTTTTTGTCAGAGTCACCCATTAAATGTATATGATAAACTGATTAATTTGGATTCATGCCAGTGGCAAACAAGTAAGAAATGAAGGTATGAAATGTAAACGTGGTGCAGATTAGTGTAAATTCATGCCAGTGTTAATCTAGTAAAAATGGATTAATGAATGTATGTATTTTTTTATTTTTATATCTGAGGATATTCAGTGGGATTAATTGTTGAAATTGGAGACAAAAAGAAAAAGGGTCTGGTATTATCAACAGTGCTGGGAGTAATGCATTACTAAGTACTTAATTACTGTAATTAAATTAGTAAGGGATTACTCTTAATTTTTCAGTAATTTAATTACAGTTACTTCTGATGTAATTGCATTAAATACTGTATAGAGACTATAGAACAATTCTATATAAAACAATAGTGAATTAAAAATCGAAATTTAACGTCTAATGTTCAAATAGTATGTTTTCTAATTGAACGCCGCCCCTTTAAATTCTTTGGCCAGTTCATGAATAATTTATTTGATTTTATTTGATTTATTTGAAAAGAACAGTTTCATGTCTATCCTTGTATTTTTCATCTGGTTGAGGTTGATAAGTGTTTTAGAAAGTAATAAGTAATGCAGTTACTTTTCAGACAGGGTAATTAGTACAGTAATCTGATTACACTGTAAAAGATGTGATTAGTAGTTAGTAATTAATTACTTTTTTAGAGTAACTTACCCAACACTGATTATCAAACACTGGTAGACAGCGAATGTGCAAATGTTTAAAAATAGCATAATTATTAAAACACTGTTTTGACAATTTCTCATTGTCACCTTTTCTTCTGTTTTTCAGGAATTTGTATTCATTTACCCTGCATCCTGAGAGTGGCCTGCAACAGTGCCCCCGATCCACTAAACCATCTGTTCTCATATCTCAGAGGGCTCGTGCTGATTCATTAATCATACAATAATCATAACATCACTGCCTAAGACATCAAAATATATCACCTGAATATAAGCTATAACATATCACTCAAGATCACAGATAAAGCGTTGGCCCGCCACTGCATCGCCATCTGAATGTAATGGGGGAAAAAATGCAAGACAGTGAGTGAAATCTTCACTCAGCACGATCTCAGCTGAAATATGCTCCCAATTCTACTGAACAATAAACATCCATGAAGCACTCAGGTGGAAAATGACCATCAACCATCAGTGAGAGCAGGTCTACACACACAAACACGCACGCAGGGCGAGAGGTGACAGCATTACGTGATTCCCGTTGGACGGACCACACAAGCAGAGCGCTGACTTCAGGAAAGAATGTTGGAGCCTTTCATCTGGATGGAGGAATGAAGGATGGAGGGATGATGTGTGGGGCGGGGGGTGATGGAGGCAGACACTCGCTCATTCAGACAGGAGGATGCCTGCCAGAACCCACAGACTGCATATGAGAAGACACAAGAAAGTCAAGGTAAAGAGAGAGGGACGGCCTGGGAAGTAAATACAAATATAAAAGCATGATTTAGGAAGTAAATGTAAATATAGAGGGATGACTTGGGAAGTGCAGACATGTTGTACACTGCAATATTTCTTCAGCATCGTCTCAAAATCAAAGTGTAGCAGATGACCATGCAGCCCAATGCATTCAGAAACATCCTGTCATCTTCTAACCTGCAAGTTTCATACAGAAAAACAGCACTCAAAGAAATTAGATAGTGTTTCACTTTTCTTCCTTCATTTTCATTGCATTGTCCAAAGAATTCTGTTTACAAAAATAGTGCATTTGTTGTACATCCCAAGATCACTGGGACTAAAAACTCTCCAAACGTGTGAGGAAAAGCAATATAAAGAGGTAAGTCTATGTGATTCGTTTGTCCCATGTACCTAAAACTACTTAACACAAATATGGCTGAAAAACTTGGCAAACTTTGGCAAAAAAATGTTTTTTGCTCAAGCACTTTTTCACATTAGAGCGAAAGAATAAAAGAAAAAACAAACATTTGAAGTAGATTCTGCAGTCAAAAGCTGTACAAAATAAAGGGTAACCCAATACTGTCGTTTAACTCGAGGTAAAGAGGAAGGGGTAGACTGAAGTACAAGCCAATAGCAGAATATGTGTCAAGCCTTTTATGCGGGGAAATAACGCTTGACGCTTGTTTGTCTTGCTGTGGCATTAATCCTGTCGCCGTTTTTCATCTCTAATCCTTACAAAAACACAGCCTTCGGGAACTAATAAATGGAAGGATTCGATTTCTTCCATCCATGCCAAGCACCACAGCCTTACCTTCAGAGCGCGGGGGTCAAGACGGGACGGACGGGGTTGTTTACATTCTGGGTGTTCCCCCCTTATTGATATTACATATCAGCTGGTGCTTAGTGCATTCGGGTAGGGTCAGCAAGCTTTACAGATAAGCCAGGGGTGAGTAATGCAGCATGGATCATATCAAAGGCCTGATTTACTCTTCATGGGCTGAGCGGGACTCTGGGAGTATAAACACAGATGCCATCTTCCTCGAGCCCTTTTCTGTTTGTATAGTTTTTACATAACGCTTCAAAGCGGCCCAAGACCCTCCCAATGTAGGATCAACAGCTGCCGTGAGAACGGCCAGCTCAGAACCTGATTGAAAGCCGGGCAACATCACGGCCCAGCTCATGACCTCATTGCAGTTTCTGGCCAGTGTCGGAAAGATATGCACGATGATAATGGACGAGAGGCCAGGCGCCTGTTTTGAGTTAAAGCACAGACAAAAAGAGGTTTGTTTTCATGGACGGGAATTCTGAAGCACATCCAGGTATAATACCAAAACTTTTTTTGACTGTTTTTCACGTGCTGATGACATCATGTTACATAAAATGTTTGTGTCTTTTTTTCTGCTGTTTTTTTTTTAGTCTGGAGAGACAGGTGGGCGTGTCATGTTGGCAATGAAGGAACCAATCATTTTGTAATTGTCCTTGACACACCCTGTGTTATAAACCAATGACAGAGGCTGCATCCGAATTCATGTACTGCATTTGATGAAGATTACTTTTCTTTTTTTCTCCCCAATTTGGAATGCCCAATTTCCACTACTTAGTTGGTCCTCGTGGTGGCACGGTTACTCGCCTCAATCCGGGTGGTGGAGGACAAGTTTCAGTTGCCTCCGCTTCTGAGACCGTCAATCCGCGCATCTTATCACGTGACTCGTTGTGCATGACTCCGCGGAGACTCACAGCATGTGGAGGCTCATGCTACTCTCCACAATCCATGCACAACTTACCACATGCCCCATTGAGAGCGAGAAGCCCTAATCGCCCCCATGAGGAGGTTACCCCATGTGACTTTACCCTCCCTAGCAACCGGGCCAATTTGGTTGCTTAGGAGACCTGGCTGGAGTCACTCAGCACACCCTGGATTCGAACTCGCGACTCCAGAGGTCATAGTCAGCATCAATACTCACTGAGATACCCAGACCCCCCAAATGTGTGCTCTTAATACTAATTGCAAATAACAGATTTTGGCTAAAGAAGTGCAAATGATGTAAGTAAATTGCAAAAGGTAAAAACTATTAGAGAGGAGTATTTTGCACATCAATTTCTGTTTTTTGTTTTTTTTGTAGATGTTTGCAAAGCAACAGGAGGTACTTTAGAAGGCAGAATAATTATGCTTTTCCAAAACACATGTTAGGTTTAATAATATGCTGCCTTAATAATAATATAACAGCCTTCATGTTGAAAGTGTGCCTGTGATGCTCACTAGATTTTGGAACAGAGTCCTCTTGTTGCTCCTCGTACATCTCGAAAAGGACTGGTGAAACGTCTTGCTGCTAGGGTGTTTAGAACAACTTTTGCCATGTTTATTATAGAAGATCTCAATGTTCCACATGGTGCAGAGTGCTTTCTTCCTCGCTTCTTTGCTTCTGATGTTTGCCACTCCAGTTTTAAAGTGCTTCCTGCTGTGTACACAGACACATGGTAAATGCCTGCGGCGGGACAGTGGAATAGTCATGTATTCTTCACCTCTCAGTGTGCGTGTCGCTGTTGGTGTACTATAATTACAGTTGTAATGGCCCGATACCCTGTGGCACAGGCCCAGTGCTGCCACATGGATAAAAGTCAGGGACAGGGTTGGGGTGATGACCCAATAGGTCCACCCAAACGGTACCTGAGACTGGTAATGGGGCGAGTGGGATGATGTGCTGTTTATGGGTGTTGAGCTAATCTGGAAGCTTCAAGCAGTTTCAGTGGAAGCAGACACTTGTGTTCAATGCCTCGATGTGCAGGTCAGACTGAAGTTCTGGTTCTCTTATGTCCTGTTCCAAATGGTTGAAGAAGTAGTTTTATTTATATAGCACCTTTCTCAAGCTCAAGCTTGCTTTACAAAAAGTATTGTAGTGCATTGATGTGCTTGAGTATTTACGTGTCTGTGTACACATCAGGGCTCTGTTACTGTTGAGTAAAAGGCATATTATTAAACCTAACATGTTTTGAAGCAGCATAATTATTCTGCCTTCTAAGATACCTTTTTTTTGGCCGAATTCGAAACACATTTATCCTTCACAGAGAAGGCAAAAAAAATCGTATTAAAATATAAATAACATATATTTCAATACAATACCAGTATCAATATAATAGTTCAATCTAATAAAAATTGACAGTTTTACCCAATAATTAGCCACTTTTCCACTATCGGGCCAGTGCAAGCCGGTCAGCCGGGGCCAATAGCCTCGGACCTCGATTCGCGAGACCGAAATCGCTCTGCCAAAAGCCCAGCAGCATTGCCCTAAAACCCACCCTTAATACGCCGCCCTGGTGCATACGTCACACACACCGCCCATTTCACAAGCCAAACCAAATATGCATGTTATCTAGTTATCTAGAATATCAACTTTATGTTGTATGTAAAAGTTAGCTAGCTAGCAAGATAAGTTAGCATTGACAACTCTCCGACTTTAACTGCCATGGTGTTCCGAGTGGTCTCTCCACTAACAGCAGGACAATGTCCCACACCGTCCATTATCTCGAACCATGGAAAGTTCTTCCTTTGGGCACCCCTTTGTCCATCTTAATGGATTTGTAATGTGTCTGCATTTATTTTTTCGTAGAGATGCAGGTGCTTGACGTCACACAAACATGTCGGCACCCAGAGAGATGTAAAAAGCCCTTCACAATCATTCACTTTTATTAAATTATATTGATCAATGAGTCAAAGTTCCTACATTACAAGATATTAAACTTGTTTAACAAACATTTGCAGAGACAGGTGTACAAAACACGGTAAATTAAACTCTCTTTTGATGTTCATACACCTGTAGCACAAATGCTAGCATAGCAGCATTGTTTATCAGTTGGGTTGCTAGGAGACGTCTCTGGAGACAGTCAAACCCCTTTAAATTTTGGTTGTTTAAACGTCATCTTCCAAGTATTATTATTTTTTAAGTAGGAATACCCCACATCCGACTTGAATGGATCGCAGGATGAGTATCTCGTTAAACTCTGCCTTTAATATAGACCCCGCCTCAATCCCCAGTTGGCCTTCTTTGGCCCAAGGGTTATCGGCGGACCAAAGGCCATGGGCCGTTGGCCCCGAATAAGCCCAGAGGCATGATTAAGCCCCCGGAAGTGACAGTGGGAATGCGACTGGACCTGGCACACACTAGCACACCCTCGTTTGGCCCAACAGTGGAAACGCGGATATTGTGTACTATGTATTATTCTAATAAATTACTTGACATCCCCCAAATAACAGTAATTCAATATGTAATGATTAAATAATTATATTTAAATAATTATAAATATATATGTAACAGTTCGGGAAAGGAGGAGGCGGGAACAGGCTGAGCTTTCAACGTAAACTTTTAATGACACAAAGGAACTTAAACATAACATTAAACACACAGACAGCACGGCCGCGTGCATCTCTCTCTCCCTGGCATCCCCGGCTCTTCTTTTATCCCTCTCCCGCTGATTAGGCAACTCAGTGCCAGGCATGCATCCTCACAGCCCAGCCACGCTCTCCACCACCCGATTCAGGCCGGGCCGCCATCCGGAAGGGTTACACCCCCACCTCCCCCATCTCTGGAGGGGAGACGTTGCCCTTCTGGCCGTTCCGCCACCCGATGGTCCTCCCCACCTCCTGAGAATCTGTGAGAGAGACAAGTGGAGGGGAGCAGAAAATGGAAAGCGGGAGAGAGAGAGAGCGAGAGAGAGAAAAAAACTGGCTCACCGGTCCCCGAACACGTTGTCGACTGGTCCTCAGCTAGCTGTGCAGCGGTCCTCCGTGACGCCGGGCGATGGCACTGGACCTCGCCTCCTGGCGGATGGCAGCGGGCTCCTCTGCCTCCCGGCAGACGCCAGCGGCTCCTCCGCCCTCTGCTGGATGGCAGTGGCTCCTCCGCTTCCTGGCGGACGGCTGCAGTACCACCTGACCATACCTCCTCGGTGTTGCGACCCTCCATCAGCGGCGAGGGCTCTCCGACAGCGCATCCCTCCCCCATCCCGGGTTTACGCACCAATGTAACAGTTCGGGAAAGAAGGAGGCGGGAACCGGCTGAGCAGTCAAAGTAAACTTTCAATGACACAAAGGACCTTAAACATAACATAAAACACACAGACATCTCTCTCTCTCCCTGGCATCCCCGGCTCTTCCTTTATCCCTCTCCCACTGATTAGTCACATCCTCCTCCTCGTCACAATATAGTATAAATATAATTAAAATAATTAAAATGCATTTTTGTGGCAGACGAGTAAAGCACTGATAAGACAATACCAAAAGTGTGTTACTTTGGTTGCGTCGTGTCATAAACACAGCATTTTTAGTTCACTGTGTCAAGATAAATTGAAACTTAGAAAAACATGTCTCAAAATTCAGAATTGCGCTCTGTCCAGCTGTGTTTGAATGCAAGAACGCATCCCCATCTTGTTCTGTTGCTTGTGTCAAGCAAGCCTGAGTGTGGTTTGTTGTCTGAACAGTTGTGCGTAAAAACAGCTGGAGTTTCCCGTACTGCCCCCTGCTGAAAACAGATGGTACTTCAAGCTTAAGTTGCTCCGATGGTAGGAATATTCCATATTACAGTCTAGGGACATGATGTAATTTTAACTAAACAAAACAAATGGAATCAACATCCTTAATTTGGACCGATCAGCCACAACATTAAAACCACTTGCCTACTATTGTGTAGGTCCCCCTCGTGCTGCCAAAACAGCGCCAATCTGCATCTCAGAATAGCATTCAGAGATTATATTCTTCTCACCACAATTATACAGAGCGGTTATCTGAGTTACCGTAGACTAGACTGGTTCGAACCAGTCTGGCCATTCTCTGTTGAACTCTCTCATCGACAAGGCCTTTCCATCCGCAGAACTGCCACACACAGGATGTTTTTTTGTTTTTGGCACCATTCTGAGTAAATTCTAGAGATTGTTGTGTGTGAAAATCCCAGGAGATCAGCAGTTACAGAAATACTCAAACCAGCCTGTCTGGCACCAACAATCATGCCATGCTCCAAATCACTGAGATCACATTTTTTCCCCATTCTGATGGTTGATAGCGCGTGTGGAGGCTTCACGCCATCCACCGCGGCAACCATGCTCAATTCATCATGCGCCCCACCGAGAACAAACCACATTATAGTGACCACGAGAAGGTTACCCCATGTGACTCTACCCTCCCTAGCAACCGGGCCAATTTGGTTGCTTACGAGACCTGGCTGGAGTCACTCAGCACACCCTGGGATTCGAACTAGCGAACTAGCGAACTCCAGGGGTGGTAGCCAGCATATTTTACCACTGAGCTACCCAGGCCCCCGGATGATGTGAACATTAACTGAAGCTCCTGACCTGTATCTGCATGATGTTATGCACTGCTGCCACACGATTGGCTGATTAGATAATCACATGGATGATTGTTGGTGCCAGATGGGCTGCTTTGAGTATTTCTGTAACTGCTGATCTCCTGGGATTTTCACACACAACACTGTGTGTAACTAGAAGTTACTCCGAATGGTGCCAAAAACAAAAAACATCCAGTGAGGGGCAGTTCTGTGGATGGAAACACTTGTTGATGAGAGAGGTCATTCTGAACAGAGAATGACCAGACTGGTTTGAACTGACAAAGTCTACGGTACATTTGTAATGGGTAATTTTATATGTGACTTTTGCTACTCACTCAGCCATCATGTGCACCTCTGTGGCAAAAGTCTGTTTATTTTGCAAAAAGACATACCAGGAAGTAAAATTCCAAACAATGGCGCTGAACTTATAAACCTCATTGCTTTTGTATGGCCCACCTGGATGTAGACACTAAGCCATGAAACGGAGGGAAAATTCCAAAGCAATGGGCACACATGCCATTTAGAGAACTCGCCAAACAAAGACTGTCTGGGAGCAGCACATTTTTGGAAAGACAGAGAAACATCAGAAAAGAGAGGAATACAGTGAATAAAATGTGTATTGGATGGCTAGTGCCATTACCAATTTTAGCACCTCAGGAAGTGTCGCAGCTGTTTCAAGGCTTTCTAGATGTTGGCGGTACTAGTATTTTCCCAAAAAAGACTGAGCCACATGGAAGACATGCTAAACGAAGATGACAGATACACAGATTATCTCACCAGACATAACCATACAGTTAATACAGCTGGAAACATGCATACTCGATTTACAGAGGGTGAGATGCAGGCATAGATAAGATTAAATATAAAATTGTGTTTTTTAAATAGATTGTATCTAAGATAACTAGGTGAATGGTTTAATAGTTTGGTCTACTGTATGGACTCTGAGTCAGTGTTTCCTGAACTCTTATTTAGTGGTGGTGCTGTACTGCCACTATTCTACAGTGCCATGGCAAAATAATTATTTTTTGTTTTACCCAAGTTGTGAGTTGTCTGAATATGATTTAAAAGATTGCAAAAAAGACACCACAAAATAACATAAATAGGGTTCCCATGGTTATGGAAAACCTGAAAAGACCAGGGTTGATTTCCAGACCTGGAAAAGTCATGAAAATTCATCAAATATAAAGTCAAGGAAATTTCTTTAGTGAATCTAATTTCCCCCCCCCCCCTTTGCACTAAAAATATCTCATCAATTCGATTTTGCTCTTGTGTAGAGTAAAACTTGCTTGCAAGTCATAGTGGTGTCTGATTTGTGAGCCAGTAGTTTTTTTGGAGTCAATTAATCGGTCAAAATGAATCTGAATCAGTCTGAATGATTCATTTGTGCATTGGTCTGAATCAAAATGATTTTTAAACATCTGTATCCAGTAATCACAAATGAATTGAAATGTATTGGTCAAAAAGGGTGGGAACCCTGTTTAAAGATAATAAATGCATGTTTCTATTGGATTGTCTTATCTAGCTGCAAACAGTGCAACCAGTTTAGTCCATTTAATAAACAAGGGACTCTTCTCAGCTGGTTCTTTTAATAAATTCATCAAAATGGGGGCCTGGGTAGCTCAGCGAGTATTGACGCTGACTACCACCCCTGGAGTCACGAGTTCAAATCCAGGGTGTGCTGAGTGACCCCAGCCAGGTCTCCTAAGCAACCAAATTGGCCTGGTTGCTAGGGAGGGTAGAGTCACATGGGGTAACCTCCTCGTGGTCGTGATTAGTGGTTCTCGCGCTCAATGGGGCGTGTGGTAAGTTGTGCGTGGATCATGGAGAGTAGCATGAGCCTCCACATGCTGTGAGTCTCCGCGGTGTCATGCACAATGAGCCACGTGATAAGTCATTTTTTTAGTCTGGAGCCCTGAATGAATTGCGGCCGGTAAAAGCGCCATTGCACATGCTCTCTACGCTGGTTTAGCGCCGATTCACAAATGAAATTATGCAGATAAGGTAACGCCGCAAATGCACCCACAAAATTGCTGCTGAACACAATTTACACATGCATCTGATTCTAACTGTCTGATTCGGAGCGCTATATAGCGGAGGATGCCGCAGACCACCGTATTTGACACACCCTGCTGGGACTGTACAGCATCACTTTGATCCAGACACCTGGGTCATCTCTTAAACATGCAAAATGTGTGCTTGACGACATATATGCCAGGTTTTAGCGCTCTTCTCCATCATTTGATGATTATTTGATTCATTACTGCTGATATGATCGGTTGAAAATGTTCACAAACATCTCTTAAATACAGTTCATTTTACCACCTACTTTTGTTTGGCGGTTATAGCGTGACCTAAATTGATTTGAGTACAGATTTGGGTAGGAAGCACTGCTTTGAGTGTTACGGTGATGATGTTTGTGATTATCTTGGCTGTTCTTCTGAGGTGTCACTCCTTTTCCTCACTATAAGACCTGAGAATCAAGTTCCCTCAACTGGCAGCAAGCACAAGAGCCTTTTCATTCTCTCTACAACAGCAGGTCCATTCTAGATTTCATTAGAAATTGAAGAAAAGCGTATAGGTTTTATATAGGTCCATATATCCATTTCCTGTTTCTAGTGAGTTTTGATGGTCTGATGGTGCATTTAATATTATGTAGTTTCCCCTATTTTAAGCAACTACCTGAAGAGGCTTACAAATGTGTTTCCTCGTCCATTATGTTCTCCTAATATTTACAGTATCACTACTGTTTTGCGTTTAAAAAATGTGATCTTTTAATACTACAGTTTTATGACCTTCACCATCTGGTTATCATTTTTACTGAACAAACGAATGAAAACCCATCTGTCAGTGTCTTTTGAAAGAGGTTGGTTCTGTTTCAGCAACTAGAGCAGATTAAATAATGTGCAGGTTGGAAAAAGAAGCTGGCAAGTTGTTAAAAGGTGAAGAGGCCTCGGGCATCAGAGTTAAAGCTACTCAGGAACTCCTCGCTGCTCAGGACATTTAAAATGTCCTAAGTCCACAAGAGGGTGCAACAAATACATTATAAACCAAACAGCACCTTGTTATTATAAAAAAAAAAAATACTGCAACTTTAATTGTTCCACTGGTGCCGAAACCCGGGACCAATGTAACAGGGTTTAAAATGGGCAAGGAGGAAGCTGGTACCGGCTTGACAAACACAGACATTTAATAACACTTTTCAGCATATAAAGAAACAAAAGCACGCACTGCTTTTCAGCCAGCTGCGTCAAATCATAAAGACATTCAGACACGCTGACAAGCTTCGTGCATCTCTCTCCCGTCTGCCGCTGTCTCTTCTCCTTAAATACTACTGCCTCCCCTCGCCGGAACGCGAGGCTGGTGTGACGCGCAGGTGGAAGTCATTTGCCACTTATCTTCCCAGCCTCGCTCTGCCCAGATGCCGCTCGGCTCCGCCCTGCTCACCACAATACATTAATACTGATTTGATGCAGTAAAAATGCTGAATGCCTATAACAGACAGTATGCAGCTTATATACATTTAGACATCACACAAATCTAACATTTTGAAGAATTTGTCCCGTCTGCTTATACATTAACAGCTGTGTTTGCTTTAATATCTCTTCAAGACAGCACAGATTTAATTCCGTCTGTTTACACCGGTAATTCATTAACAGATGTGTTTACATTAATATTGCCTAAAGAGGAGAATTTTGATTAAAAACAGCGCAGAGTCTCGTGCAATAGCGCTGCATTCATCACGAGACACAAGTGCATGGGCAGACACACGCATGTGAATGTTTGAATGCAGCCGGCTGTGATCGAACAGCGCATGGGAAGTGAATTTAGTCAGATCTTGGTTATGCCGGTATTTTTGAGCATCGGTGGCTAGTTAAATATTTGTAATGGTTCAGTAAAATGAGGAAGCGGGAAATGCCGATTCAAACACAGGTATGTCACTTTTATTTTATAAATTAAACACGTCTGCCTTAAGCATGATGGTAAAGCTTTCAAAACAGCCGACAGTGGCCAACATACACACACAGCTTGTCAGCTGGGTTCGCTCTCTCTCTCTGGGTTTTTGGGCAGCCTTTTATCTCCCCGCTTCTCACTGTGAACATAGAAATCACAATTAGCAGCAATTCATCTCAGGTGAAAACCCTTAACGATTCCTCTCTCCTCAGACGAACGTTCAGTCATACCCTAGCCTCCACATACCCCCATCAGAACAGCCTGGCCTGCCCATTCCCACCCACTTTCTAGAGAGGAAGTCCGCGACAGCCATCTGTGCCCCCGGCCTGTGGACCACCTCGAACTTATACGGCTGGAGTGCCAGATACCAACAAGTGATCCGGGCGTTGGCATCCTTTATGCGGTGGAGCCACTGGAGTGGGGCATGGTCCGAACAGAGGGTGAATGCATGTCCCAGTAAATAGTAGCGGAGAGTGAGGACCACCCACTTGACGGCCAAGCACTCCTCTATGGTGCTGTACTTAGTCTCTCTCATTTATAGCGTCCGACTAATATACAGCACCGGGCGCTCCTCCCCCTCCACCACCTGGGACAGTACAGCACCCAGCCCCCTGTCCGATGCGTCCGTCTGCAAAACAAAAGGGAAAGAGAAGTTAGGGGAATGCAGAAGTGGCCCGCCACAAAGTGGAGCTTTTACCTGCGTGAAAGACTGTTGGCATGGCTCCGACTGGACCGGGTCTGGAGCTCCCTTTTTAATGATATCAGTCAGCGGGCTGGTGACATCCGAATAATTAATAGATATTCTTCTATTATCCCCATATCGAGCATGGCCTTTAATTCTTCCCGTACTACCTGTTTTTTGTGTTCGTGTAACCGGTAGGGCCGACTACGTACCACTACCTCTGGGGTTGTCTCGATGTGGTGTTTTATGAGATTAGTGCGGCCGGGGAGATGCGAGAACACGTCAGAGAAATTCATACAATCTGGCAACCTCCGTACGTTGTGACGGCGAGAGGTGGTCTCTGCAAGGGATCGGGGTGAACCAATTGGCTTTTAGATTCACTTCTGGACCAAGCTCCTCCCTCTCCGGAACAACCGTTGCCAAGGATACGGGGACCACCTCTCTCCATGGGGCTGCCCTTCTGGGCTTTTCCCCACCTGGAAAAACAAAAAAAAGTGGAGAGGGAAAGGTCAAGGCAGAGCGACAGTGAGAGAGAGAGAGGAGAAAGAGAAAAAAAACTTTCTCGCCAGTTCCCAGACACACCGTCGCCTGGTCCTCGATCACTCCTCCACCCTCTGGCGGACGACAGCTGCTCCTCCCCGGGTGGACCGGAACAAGTCCTCCGACCCCTGGCGGATGGAACGGCCCTCCACATTTTGGCGGCCAGTAGGGAACTCCTCTCTCCCCCGGCGGATGGCCGCGGCTGCTCTTCTGGGCGGATGGCAGTGGCAAGGACTCCACGACAGCGCATCCCTCCTCCTTCCCGGGCTTCGGCATCAATGTAACAAGGTTAAAAATGAGAAAGGAGGTGGCGGGAACCAGCCGAACAGTCAAAATATTATTTTATGAAACAAAAAGACACACAAACGCACACACGGCAGCTGCGTGTGGCTCTCTCTCTCTCTCGAACTGCCACATCCTGCTTGAATTTAGTTACTTAAAATGAGCTGATGTAACAGAATTCTCATATTTTTTGTCACAACTTAATTTCATTGTGTGCAATCAATTTAAATTTGTAAAATGGAAGTTCTCATAATCCATTTGGGTTGGGACAACTTAATTTTTGTTGGCCATAACCAGTTGTACATGTGATGTCGTGTTGCCAGCATGCACCACAGCACGAAAAAAAATGGGCAAATTAATGTAAATAATATTTGCTTTTTATTGCAGTATTTGCGCTAGTGATGTTAAGTTTGTTGTCCCTTTGGGTTTTGTTTCATGTGAGTGCATCCATTTCATGTAAACACTCTTGCATAGTGGATAAGCCGTTAAGAACGTAGGTAATTGGTGTAATGAACAAAAATCTACGTTTGCCAATCGGTTTAAGCTTAAACCATTTATGACCTTACCCCGATAAAAGCAAAACATTTAATGCGATTACGTGACCATATACATTGTGGGCTTATTGAGCATAACGGTATAGTTGTGCATGTAAACACGCTGTCTGTTAACCTGCATTAATCTCGTGCATTAAAGCAATATTAAGCAGTTCAGTCGGTAAGCGGTGCAGTATCTCACAGGTTAAAGGTCTAGTTCTCATAGCTTCCTGGACACAGTGCACTGGGGGGGCCTTCCTGAAAACTCACCCTTTGTAGAGCTCCTCACAGCTCGTTAACCTCATCAGACAACACCCCCCCACACACCAAACTTACCCAAGGCTATTTTTAAACATTTCCTCAACTGTGAGGGAGGTCAACTGCCCCCTTTTCCCCAATCGTGCCCATGTGTGTTCCAGAAAAAGTCTTGAGCTGGTCATTTTAACAGACAAGCCATTCAGGTCGAGCTTTCTATTTAAAGAAACGCACACCCAGGACTTCCCTCTCTCGTTTGTTTGCCTGGAACCTCCCAGGAGGACAAATATGAGAGTGTGAATTCTTGAAGGGCCCCCAAATTGAATGGAAAGCATCTTGTAAAAGCAGGAACATTTGCCTCTTATGAACCTGTAAGCGGGCAATATGAGATTTTCTGCCGACCATTCTATATTGAATTAGTCTTTTTCTTCATTGTAAGCATTGCAGACCCCCAAATCTCATTAGCTAAATGGTAGTTTGGATTACAAACCTGGTGATGGGACAACTGCCGTCTTTTGAGACTTTATGCAAGTGTTTTGGTCTATCCACACCTCTCTTTCAATACTTGCATATTACGCCTCCCAATCAACTCATCTGGTTTTGTCCCGTTCAGTGTAAACATGTGGTCACTTTAGACAGCTGTAGGACTTGAACATTATCAACCACCAGCACCACACAGTGTCAAACTCTGTTAAAGTAATCACCTGCGGTTCTCCGTAGATTTCGCTGGGATCTGTACGGGAACAACATCCCACAAGAAAAAACCTGGAACAAAAACAATAGTCCAACGAAAAACCATTTGGCCCTGGAACAAGCTATTTCCTCTTCCTGCAATTACCGAATTTCTACTAACATTCCGGCTGATTTGTATTCGTGGTTCTTTATAAAGGTGAAATGTGGTCTCATGCAGGACTTGAGTGATGGCGTGTGAGCGCCATGACACTGTAGCTATGAATTTAATTTGTTAGAGGGGAGATCGGGGCTTGTTGTCACACAGGGCTGTATATCAGTAATGATAAGATTTTTAGTCAAATGATGTGTGTTTTCTCTAGCAGGTGTTTTGTATGTTTGTTTCAAACACCTAGTTGAAAACCCTCTTAAATTAGAATAACTATTTGTAAGTCATTTTCACTGTCATCGTATTCTTGTTATAGCTCTTGAGGTACACAGGCGAACATATCAAACCACACTGGCATACATTAAAGGAAGGGTCATCTATGTTTTTACTGAAAGATTTAAGTGTGTTCTGAGGACAAAGGTATTTTTCTTCAAAGTCCGGTCGGGGCATGTTGTCACATTTTTATCGGGGCAGGTAGTCGCATGTGTTTTAAAAGTCATAAATTATTCAGTTACAATATTTGCCAGCCAAAGCTGATACCTATTTCATTTTTGTTGGTTAATGAATTGTTTTGTGCCTTATAGTTGGTACAAGGTCTGCACTTATATAGAGCCTTTTTTAACCTTAGCAGGTTCTACAAAGCGCTTTACACTGTGTCTCATTCACCCATTCACTCACACACCAATGACAGCAGAGCTGCCATGCAAGGCGCTAGCCTGCCATTGGGAGCAACTTGGGGGTCAGTGTCTTGCCCAAGGACACTTGGGCATGTGGAGTTACATGGGCCGGGAATCAAACCGCTAACCCTGCGATTAGTGGACAACCTGCTCTACCACCTTAGCCACAGCCGCTCATAGTTGTTTTACTTTTGTTTTGCTGAAAAGCCAATCATTGGCTGTTTAATTCATGCATAGATTTAAAGAGAGGCATACATTTAATGGCATGTTCCACTGTGACAGCTTGCCCCATATACTGGGGCATGTTGTCACAAAAGTTCGACGTGTGTTCAATGAACCGTTTCTTTTTTCCTGGGAAATATAATGAACAAGTAAAAATTATCGATAGCTTTTTTTGTAGCCAAGACTTCAAGGTATGTGGCTTTGCTGACAGTAAAAGTAAAATTACCCTGAGAAATAGTCACTGGAGTAAAAAGTGTGACAACTAGCCCCGGTTCTCGCTATTATTAAATACCTTCAGACTGTTACACTACAGCCATCTGGTGATGTTTCTGCTTCTAAGTGCAATTTCAATTTCAAATCCAGTTTCACTACACTAAAATAGCCCCTATAATGTATACCAATGAATAACAGTCTGTTTCCATTTAAAATAAGATAGGATTTAATTTTGAACAGATTATTTTTTTCATTTTCACTGTTGAAGTTTAGCCTCAAACTCACAGCTGATTGATCCATTGTCGGTCACTTCCAGTGTCGACACAGTGAAAGGTCTGTCAGAGAGGACATGCATCAAGTTCATTAGAAATAAGCATCAGTGTTCCCATATGCTTCAACCGCAATGCCATGAATTGGTTCTGCTTGCAGCTGTATGGAGTGCTCAGACTGGACGTAATCTGGTGTGCAAGTCAGTCTAAATCTTAAGGATTTATGACGAACACTCACATTCATGTAAAAAGCGAAGTGTTCCTTTTCTACTGTTCTCTAGAGCAGTGTTTCCCAAACACTGTGCCGTGAAAGATTGTCAGGTGTACCGTGGAAAATCATCAAATTCCACAAAATAAATAAATGCATGAAAAAAAAAATTTCAGGTATCCAAACTCCTTACCATTCGGATAAATTTGCAGTTTTGAAACCATAATCGGTCACTTTTGTGATTGTTAAGAGCAATGATTAATGTGTAAAAGTGACTGATATTTATACGCGTTAAGGGGCGTTCACATGACTCGCATCAGCGCTGCAGAATACATTGAAGTCTATGAAGTGACGTCACTTTACACCAAAGTGTTTTTCACACACGTTTTTGCTTCACCAGTAATGTCTTTGAGAGTACTAAACAACAAGAAATATTTAAAAACTGTCCAAATTTGTGAAGAGACATTGAATGTCTCAATTTCTTTTTTTTGTTGTTGATTTTTTCCCTTTTTCTCCCAATATGGAATGCCCAATTCCCAATGTGCTTTTTAAGTGCTCGTGGTCATGTAGTGACTCGCCTCAGTCCGGGTGGTGGAGGACAAATCCCAGTTGCCTCCGCGCCTGAGACCGTCAATCCACACATTTTATCACATGGCTTGTTGAGCATGTTGCCACGGCTTCACACCATCCACCGCGGCAACCACGCTCAACTCACCACGCGCCCCACCGAGAGCGAGAACCACATTATAGCGACCACGAGGAGGTTACCCCATGTGACTCTACCCTCCCTAGCAACCGGGCCAATTTGGTTGCTTAGGAGACCTGACTGGACTCACTCAGCACACCCTGCATTTGAACTAGCGAACTAGCGAACACCAGGGGTGGTAGCCAGCGTCTTAACCACTGAGCTACCCAGGCCCCCTCATAATTTCTTTTAATTAACATAAGAGACCCCAGTTATTGAACTAATTTAAATTCACCAAGAAAACGCTTAGACCTAAACATAAACGAGTCCTTTTATTACTTTCTGCTATCAAAGCAACTGCAAGCTTTTTTTTCTCTCTTCCAAATACATGTTTTCAATGTTTATTGTGCACACCTCCCACTTTCTTATGTGGCAAACTCGTAAAATCGCCCCTCTGTGATGCTTTCTGCAACTCTTGTCATGTGGAGGGCAATGCGGCACTTGACGCTGGCGTTGAACGGAGCGTTGACGCCTCGACTTAACTCATGTGAAATGCGCTTTACAATGATGAAAGAACATTATTGAAACTCAAAATTATTATTATTTGTCTATTATTGTGGTCTTTTCTGATAAAAGCCATGCTCAGCAGTTTAAATAGGCTACTGTAGGAAAATGATACTGTAGATCTGCTTTGTGTTTTTTTTTTGGGGGGGGGTTTCCCCTTTTTCTCCCAATTTGGAATGCCCAATTCCCAAGTCCTGGTGGTCACATAGTGATTCGCCTCAGTCCAGGTGGCGGAGGACGAATCCCAGTTGCCTCCGCGTCTGAGACAGTCAACCCGCGCATCTTATCACATGGCTTGTTGAGCGTGTTGCCATGGAGACATAGCGCATGTGGAGGCTTCACGCCATCCACCGCGGCATCCGCGCTCAATTCACCATGCGCCCCACCGAGAACAAACCACATTATAGCGACCACGAGGAGGTTACCCCATGTGACTTTACCCTCCCTAGCAACCGGGCCAATTTGGTTGCTTAGGAGACCTGGCTGGAGTCACTCAGCACACCCTGGGATTCGAACTAGTGAACTAGTGAACTCCAGGGGTGGTAGCCACCGTATTTTACCACTGAGCTACCCAGACCCCCCTGCTTTTTGTTTATAATTCTTATACTGAAGTCAGAAGATTTATAGACATGCAAGTTTTAATAAAGGAGAAGGACGTTATTGAAACTCACTATTATTGTTGTCTTTTTGGATGCAAAATAATGCTCAGACTGAAGGAAGACTATAGATCTGCTTTGTTCTTTTAATGTTTAAACACTATAAAGTCTCTTGGTAGATTTCGGTCATGAAGGACTTCAAATTTGTGAAACAGAAGCAAGCCTCACCAAAATACTCTTTATGTTGCAGCTAATTCTGCACAATTGTAAACCTGAATAAACTTGAATCACTAAAAAAGCTGGAATTGGTGTTTTTAGCTTATTCTTTAAAAAAAATATCCCCAGAAAAAATGTTCGTGGACCAGTGATTGTCTGACCTTTTTCACCCCTTATGAGTTTGCATCCCTGTAATTTGTTGTGGCATTGCAAGAACAAATCTACAAATTAGAAAAGAAGCAAATTTACTGGTTTTTGTGTTACCCATTTAGCGCTCTTGCCACCTGTGACCTCACACAGCGTAGCCTACCTATGTGACTTGTTTGTTTGTTTTTTTTGCATAGCCGAATTTCAAACATTACAAGTAAACACACTACTAAGACGGACAGAAAACATGGACAAGTCCTTGAAAAGGAAAATATTGACGATGGTTATCCTATGTGGGATAGTGGTGTGCCGTAGAACTTTTTAGTTGTAAAAAGTGTGCCGTGGCAGAAAGAAGGTTGGGAAACACTGCTCTAGAGAGAACAACGAAGAACAAAACCTGGACTGAACTCCAAAAGAAATAAATCCAAACTAAATATGAGAAGCTGGTAGAATTAACAGAATTATGATCATTTTGAACTTTTGATCTTCGGTTAGACAAACACACCCATGTAAGTGTGTTTCTCATTGACTGTAATAATATCAGGGTTCCCATGGTCATGGACAAACTGGAAATATCAGGGAATTTTATCATTATGATTTCCAGGCCTGGAAATGTCATGGAAAGTAATCAAATCTTCAAAGTCATGGAAAAATCATGGATTCTTTTTTTTTATAGTTCATATATTTTTATTTATTATGCTCTGTCCTAAAATATTTAACCAGGGTGTTACGTTACACTAGAGTTTAAAATATATCATGTTATTTAGAATATCTGGCCAATTAGGGTGCTTTTACTCTAGCACTTTTGGCGCACACCTGAGTTCGAATGATGTCAAAGTTCGGTTTGTTTGGATAATGTGAACGCTGTTTTCCGAACTCGGGCGTGCACCCGTGAACCGCACTTGAGTCTGCTTGAAAAGGTGGTCTGGGGTACAGTTCATTTGAACCCTGCAGTTCGCTGCTGATATGAACGCAATCGTCCAAATTGTGGAAGTGAACTGCTTGTGATGACGAATAATTTGCGTCTTTGCAGGCTCCCAATCGTAAAGATTGTAGTATGATGCATTTCTCACACCTGCTTGTGTCCAAATAAATCACCTTCGGAGAGCAGCTCACATTCTTCACATCTCTTTCAACGCAATTTGGAATGCCCAATTCCCACTGCTTAGTAGGTCCTCGTGGTGGTGCAGTTACTCACCTCAATCCAGGTGGCGGAGGACAAGTCTCAGTTGCCTCTGCTTCTGAGACCGTCAATCCGCGCATCTTATCACGTGACTCGTTGTGCATGACACTGCGGAGACTCACAGCATGTGGAGGCTCATGCTACTCTCCACGATCCACGCACAACTTACCACACGCCCCACTGAGAGCGAGAACCCCTAATCGCGACCACAAGTAGGTTATCCCATGTGACTCTACCCTCCCTAGCAACCGGGCCAATTTGGTTGCTTAGGAGACCTGGCTGGAGTCACTCAGCACACCCTGGATTCGAACTCACGACTCCAGGTGTGATAGTCAGCGTCAATACTCGCTGAGCTACGCAGGCCCAAGAAAAATCTTATTATAAAAATTGAGCTGTGTGCTATGTAAAAGAAAGATATGTATTTGAGTTGGTTTGGCCTCATTTTGTTTTTCTCCCAATTTGTAATGCCCAATTCCCAATGTGCTTTTAAGTCCACGTGGTCGCGTAGTGATTCGCCTCAATCCGGGTGGCGGAGGATGAATCCCAGCTGCCTCTGCGTCTGAGACCGTCAACCCGTGCATCTTGTCACATGACTTGTTGAGCGCATTGCCACGGAGACGTAGCGCATGTGGAGGCTTCACACCATCCACCACGGCATCCATGCTCAACCCACCGAGAACGAACCACATTACAGTGACCACGAGGAGGTTACCCCATGTGACTCTTCCCTCCCTAGCAACCGGGCCAATTTGGTTGCTTAGGAGACCTGGCTGGAGTCACTCAGCACGCCCTGGGATTCGAACTAGTGAACTAGCGAACTCCAGGGGTGGTAGCCAGCATCTTTTACCACTGAAATACCCAGGCCACCAAAATACACGTATTTGAATGAAAATAATCCCGAATGTGAAACATTACCGCACTCGGTTTTATAATGATGACTGGAACACGTGAATGAGATGAAATATCCGAGAGGGAGATGACAGAAATGTCTCCGTTTATGAAAGTGTCCATGGTGTAAATGATCAGACGTGATTTTCCCTGCCCTGCTTCTCATTCTGGAGCTATAGAGGTGTGTGAGGGAGAAGAGCTGCAGTTTAAGATTTTTCTCTGAAGACAACATGCTGGTTTTACTTGCAACAATGCAGAGCCGACCCAAACAGACATGGGAGAATTATGATAGAAAATTCACCGGTGTAGTCTGGGACTAGTAACAGCTCGTTTATCTCAGTGAATATGCTGGATTCAGTCGCATTACGTCAGTTGTCAGTGTTCTTTTCACATAATTAAGATCTTAATTAAAGCTATGTACAGTCGCCAACAAAGCATGAAGTCAGATCAAACATTTACACACTGTTTAATTTGTATGAAGACAGAAGGCAGATCTGGCTCAAGTTTCAATCACCCCTGGAAGCGACAAATGCGGAAGTGTGAAAAAGGCTAATTTAGGATCAAATCTGATCGTTTGTACATAAATGAGGCCCCTAGTCCTTATAATCTTCTCTACAAGTAAGAGTCAGCGTAAGGGTGCACTTCTCTAAACATGTGAGTTTTGTAGTAATTTGTTTATTAAGGACATTGAAGGTTGTGTATGTGTGAACCCAACATCAGGGCAAAGGCAAAGACTTGCACTCTTCGTTGGCATTCAAAATCTGCACACGATTATTAGAATTATTTCCTGATTAGATACTGTATAAATTCTCCCGGGTTTTTTTTTAAAAGGTGTAGAACATTTATAAAGTACAGTTACCCCATTTGTTTTAAGTGTGTAGTTTAAACAAATACACATTTTGAAAGGTTTTAATGAAATGTCATTAGTTGTTTCGAGTTGGTGGGTGGCTTGCTGAGTATAAGTGTGTCGGTTTGTATGTGGATAGATTTATTACATTGTGTATGCTGTAGTCGTGTTGCCGGGTATCTTGATAATTTCCTGTTATCGTCA
This sequence comes from Myxocyprinus asiaticus, assembly GCF_019703515.2. Classification (NCBI taxonomy): domain Eukaryota; kingdom Metazoa; phylum Chordata; class Actinopteri; order Cypriniformes; family Catostomidae; genus Myxocyprinus; species Myxocyprinus asiaticus. The sequence continues at coordinate 1,475,008 of NC_059390.1, forward strand.
GCCGACGATTTCATTGCCTTCTGGAGTGAGCGTGGAGAAAGTTATTAAACCGCACACTTGAAATATTCTTGGCTCTGAGTTTATTGTGCCTGTTTAGAGGGCACTGGCAATGGCGTGTAATTAAAGTTGCATCTGTGCCAATAATGAATCATAAAGACTGACTGAGCACAGCTGAGTCGACAGCAAGGCCTAGTTGCTCTTTGTGTGAAGCTGGTATGCAAGTCTGTGATGCTCAGTGTTTCAGAGATAAAATATTTTTTTGCTGCATCAACCTGTAAAGGTCAAGTCATTTTTATTTGTATAGCGCTTTTCACAACACACATTGTTTCAAAGCAGCTTTACAGGAAATCATGCATTAACAAAAACAAAAAATAACTCCATAAGATGTTGGTTAATGGAGAAAAATAAGGACTCCTTAGGAGAAACCAGACTCACTGTGGGGGCCAGTTCCCCTCTGGCTAAACATCATTAATATAATGCCAATATTAGTTATTTATGTGCAGTGCATGTAGTATCCGATGTGTTACAGTTGTAGTTGGCATCAGTTCATCCTCTGAAGTCAAAAGACTAAAGTGATGTCTGGCTGGCACTGGCTGTAGTTTGTCGTCATCTCTCAGTGACACATAGCAGTGGAGTCTGACACCAAGCAGGAACGGAGGTGAATCTGGCTGGCTCTGGTAACCTCAGGATTTTGGTCCAATCATTAGTACCTCTGTTTTGTCGGAATTGAGTAGAAGGAAATTTCTGGCCATCCAGTCTTTGATTTCATTGATACAGTCTGCTAATTTGGAGAATTGTGAAATTATTCCATGATTCCTGATAATATCTCCCAGGGGAAGCATGCATAAGGAGAAAAGCAGAGGCCCTAAAACTGATCCCTGTGGCACTCCATACTTTTGTTTGATTTGACAATTTCTTGTTTACACATACAAAGTGGTAGCAATCTGATAAATAGGACTGTGACGTGGAGGAGGGCGGGGCCGGGCCATGAATATGCATGCCCGTCCCCCAGTCGGGCTAATCAGCTGAGGAGAGGGATAAAGGCGGCTGGATGCGGCACTTCGAGAGAGAGAGAGAAAGAGAGAGCCACACGCAGCTGCTGTGTGTGCGTTTGTGTTTTGTCTTTGTTTTAATTTTACATTAAACATTAATAGTTCATCCGGTTCCCGCCGCCTCTTTTCCCATTTTAACCCTGTTAGATGGACCTAAACCGAGCTAATGCAAGTCCACTAATGACAACATAATTCTCCAGCCTATTCAAGAGATTGTCATGATCTATGGTGTCGAAGGCAGCACTACGATCTAAAAGCACTAGAAGAGAAATGCAGCCGCGATCAGATGATAAGAGCAAGTCATTTGTAACTCTGATAAGTGCAGTCTCTGTACATTGATGGGGCCTAAATCCTGACTGAAATTGTTCATATATTCCATGTCTCTGTAGAAATGAACATAGTTGGGAGGACATAATATTTTCTAGTATTTTCAACATAAATGGTAGATTTGAAATTGGTCTGTAAGTAGCCAGATCTCCAGGATCAAGCTGTGGCTTCTTCATAAGCGGTTTAACAACTGCCATTTTAAAGATTCTTGGGACGTGTCCTAAGGATAGCGAGGAGTTAATAATAATAAGAAGAGGTTCTGAGACTACAAGGAATACCTCTTTTAAGAGACTTAGTTGGTATTGGATCTAACATACATGTTATGGCTTTTGATTTTTTTATATGTTTTGTTAGCTCTTCATGACCTATTGAAGTTGCTTGTGAGCAAAATTATGAGACACTGTTTTCTGAGGTGCTGTGACAGATGATTGCATAATTCCAATTTTATTTCTGATTATTTTATCAGTAAAGAAATTCATGATGTCATTACTATATTGCTGTGATGGAAGATCTGGTTCAGTCGAGGCTTTATTCCTAAACAATTTAGCCACAGTACAGTATAAACACCTAGGATTGTTGTGGTTATTTTCTATGAGTTTGCTAAAATATGCTGACCTGGCAGCTTTTAGTGCCTGTCTGTAGCTACAGACACTATCCTTCCATGCACCGCGAAATACCTCTAATTTTGTATTCTTCCACTTGCGCTACATTTTCCGAGCTGCTCTCTTGAGAGCATGAGTGTGATCATTGTACCATGGTAGATTGAGTGACATTAGCTGATCGCAGCATACAAGAGACGAGGTAATGATACAAGATGTCATCGCTCTGCGGTAGAATTTCTATAGTATCAACATCAACTCCATATGACTGAATTAAATCTAGCATATGATTATGGCGATGAGATGGTCCTGTCACATTTTGTCTGACTCTAAGAGAGTTGAGAATATCGATAAATGCTAATCCCAATTTGTCATTTTCATTATCTATGTGAATGTTGAAATCACCAACAATTAAAGCTCTACCTACAGTAACTACTAGATCTGATAGAAAATTAGTAAATTCACCAAGGAAATCAGAATACGGCCCGGGTGATCTATATACTGTAGCAAGGACAAAAGACGACAGAGATGTTTTATTTATATCTGACGGTGTCATATTAACCATTATTAGTTCAAAAGACTTAAACTTATATCCTGTCCTCTGAGTAACACCAAAAACTTCACTGTAAATTGTAGCAACACCTCCTCCTCGACCCTTCAGATGAGGCTCATGTTTTTTAACAATAACCTGAGGGAGTAGATTAATTTAAGATAATATATTCGTCCGGTTTAATCCAGGTTTCACTCAAACAGAGCACATCCAAACTATGATCTGTAATAATTTCATTTACAATTAGTGCTTTGGTTGAAAGAGATCTAATGTTTAGTAGCCCTACCTTTATATGATGTTTATCTTAAATTTTTTCGTTTTTGTCAAGTTTGACCTTAATCAGATTTTTTCTAAATGATTTAGTGAGGGGTTTGTGTTTGGTAGTTCGGGGAACAGATGTGATATCTAGGTGATACAGTCTGTATGTGTTGTAGTTTATGTGACCTGTGTGACGTCTCAAGGCAGCTAGCAGACATTCGGATTAGCCAGTTTGTCTGCTTCCTGACCTGGGCCCCAGTTAGTCAAATACTATCACTATTAAGACTGATATGAGCCATATTACTAGAGAGGAGAGCGGCACCTTACCTGGAGGGATGGAGTCCGTCTCTCTTTAGCAGGTCAGGTCTACCCCAAAAACTCTTCCAATTGTCCATAAATCCTATGGTATTCTCCAGACACCACTCAGACATCCTGCCGTTCAGTGACATTAACCTACTATAAACCTCGTCACCACGACGAGCAGGGAGGGGGCCAGAGCATATTACAGTGTCTGACATTGTTTTTGCAAGTTCACACACCTCTTTAACATTATCTCTAGTGATCTCCAACTGGCGAAGCCAGACATCATTAGTGCCAACATGAAGAACAGTTTTCGAAAATCTACGTTTACCATTAGCCAGCACTTGTAAATTTGATCTGATGTCAGATGCCCGAGCCCCCGAAATGCATTTAACAATGTTGGCTGGAGTCTCTATTTCCATGTTCCTTACAATAGAATCACCAATTATTAGGGCTCTTTCAACATGATTCTCAGTGAGTGCATCACTGAGTGGGAATAATCAATTGGAAACCCTAACAGGAACGGGAGAGTGTTGTCGCTTTGCTGAGCAAGTATGTCGGCGAGACGTCACCCAATCACCCTGCTGCGTGGGCTCTACAGCCGGAACCAAAGTGCGTGTGTGTTGGTTGCTGTACTACCTGCATCTGAAACAGTATCTACCGTCTTCTGAAAGCCAAAGAAAATGAAGACGGCTGATAACCCATTAATTGGAGGTTTAATCGACAGCATTTGTAGTCATAATATTGATTACCACAAAAATTACTTTCAACTCATCCCTCCTTTTCTTAAAAAAAAGGAAAAATCTGTACACGCACGCAGCGACTTCCAGCTACAAAGCGACACGATCTCATTCATTTTCAACGAGAGCTGGCAACTTCCGGTGACACGAGCGACAACGACCTCTGGCGACTAGATGTGGGCGTGGTGAGCGACATAACAAAGTTGAGAAAAGTTTAACTTTATGCAAATGTGGGACTTTCGAGAGCAACAACCAATAGGAGTGAAGACGGTGTTCACTGGAGCTCACGTCACCTGTCTCCTTTGTGGTAATAAAGTAGGCAAGACAGAGGAGGAATGAACGTTTCTGGGAGTGATTTCACTGTTCTATATGATTTGTCTGTAACCACATACATGGATATAATAAAACATGATGTGTGGAAAGGAGAATGTCAGCAGTCTGAGTGAGTTTGATTCGTACATTGGTAGATCGTTCATCTTGTTAATGATCTGACGCATATTATATTATTCATATAATGCAGAATGTTCATTTTTAGGGACAAGATAACTGATTATTTGTCTGAGTGTGTTTGAGTTGTAGATTTTGTACATTGATAGATCGCTAATCTGATTAATGATCAAAAGCATTGAGCACTGCTGTAGTTTATGAAACAACACACTCCACAGCAGAATGTTTTTTTAGTGACAAGAAAATTAATTCCTTGTCAAATTAGAATTATATCTTGGTTTTACTGGCAATATATATTAACTGTGATTACAGTTTTGCCCAATTCCGAATGCGCTCTAAGTCGTCGTGGTGGCATAGTGACTCGCCTCAATTCGGGTGGTGGAGGATGAATCTCAGTTGGCCCCGCATCTGAGATCGTCAATCACGCATCTTATCATGTGGCTCGTTGAGCGCGTTACCATGGAGACGTAGCGCGTGTGGAGGCTTCACGCTATTCCCCGCGGCATTCACACACAACTCACCACGCGCCCCACCGAGAGCGAGAACCACATTATTGCGATCACGAGGAGGTTACCCCATGTAACTCTACCCTCCCTAGCAACCGGGCCAATTTGGTTGCTTAGGAGACCGGGCTGGAGTCACTCAGCACGCCCTGGGATTCGAACTAGCAAACTCCAGGGGTGATAGTCAGTGTCTTTACCACTGAGCTACCCAGACCCCTGTGATTACAGTTTTTAAAGATATGGCCAGACGTACAGTCCACCAATAACGTTAGAGTGACAGCAGTAGGAACGCCCAGGAATGACTTCATAGTACAGAGAATTGCGACATCAAGCGATAAAGTCGCTGCATGTGTGTACGGGCTTACAATGGAAGTCAATGGGACCAATTTTTTGTTAAAATACTCACTGTTTCAAAACTTTAGCCACAAGTTTAGACATAAACAAAATGCTTGTAAACATGATTTTAGTGTGATAAAATCACTTACTAACTTTTTCTGTGTAAAGTTATAACCAATTTTACAACTTCATTGCCATGATGATGTAAGATCAACAAACCTTAAAACCCTAAAATGAGTGTAACTTCACAGCTCAAATAATACACAAGTTTTAACAGAAGATTTAATGTAAGTGCTTTTATAAAATTATAAGCATCACATTTCTGCCTTTAATCCCTCCAAAAATGACTTCCATTGTAAGTGTCTCACTGGAACACAAATTTGTGCTTTTTAAAGAAAAGGAGGGACGAGTCGAAATAAATTTTTGTGGTAATCAGCATTATTCCACAAATGCTGTTGATTGAGCTCAACTTGTATTGAACCCGGAATATTCCTTTAAGTGACTAGACGCACCGTGTTTAAAATGCGGAAGTGGGAATGAAATTTAAGCGCTATGGCGGAGGATTATTTGCATGAAACAAGTCATAAACTATCACCATTGTGATGCCTAGGTGTAAGTTGCATTAAACAGAAGTGTGTGTCAAATTATTACTGACTTACTACTTAATATCGCAAAACGCATGTGGAGGACTTCACATAATATGTGCATGCAGCATACTGTTTAAATATAATTTAAATTAATACACTTAAGAAATTAAAGTATTGGCATTTTCCTCTTAAAATATTCTTAGTTCAGTGTATTTAAATACATTTAGGCTATGTTTAGTTCGAATTTGGGAATTGTTTAATTACTGTTAATGAAATACTGTTAGTAGTAACTTGTATAACTTTTTGCATATGCATAAAACAGCTGCGTTGACAAGGGTCTAGGACAGGAGCGAGTGAATGCAGATGGACTCTATACCTTTTTATGGGTTCATTGTTTAACAGTTTCCATCAAAAGTAGAACGTCCGATCTCAGCCACAGGGCTCCCAAAAACCACAAGCCCAAACACACTTAGCTCCGGGCCACCACAAAGGCCTGGTGTTCACCTCCCCTCTGACCAACACGCACCCGGCATGTTTAGAAAACAGTAGCGCTGTCCAAAACACACAACCAGTTTCACCACTGAAATAAATCTCAATTTCCTTCAGTCTTTCTCTTCGTTTTGCAGTTATGTAATGAATTAGCAACTGGCTTGACTGCTGAAACCACCCGCCATTTCACTTAGCGTCCAGTTAGTTTCTTCGCAAACAACAACTGGTTGAAGATAATGCCGTCTGATCACATCTCTATTGGTCTTTTGCACCATGGGGTTTTAATATAAGAAAAAAATTAAGATCCCTTTTCGAGGGTCCTTCTTGCTAACAAACAGAGACTGCAGAATTGCAACATTTGTTTACAGCAATTACACCATACCTATTTTTTTTTAATTAAAAATAGTACAAAAACTAGACATAACAGTAGCTGACACTCTGAACTGTATTACAAAAGTAAAATTGCAAATTGAATGTCACATCTTGCTTAAAAATATGTGCTTAAAAATCTATATTTTCTTATAGACTACCATTGTTTTCTGAAGTCACACAAATTTCAACCAAAAATAAAATATGCTTAAAAATCAAGATATTTTTTTTAAATCAGTGGCTTCCTAAAAACATGATTAAGAAGGACAAAAATTAAATATATTGCTGAGGGATAAAGACCCATTTAAACTTTGAGAGAAAAATATAAAATGTGATATTATAAGACGATATGTTTCCAGAATTATACAAAATTAATCCTATTCTTGAACGTATGTATGTTGCATGGAAGAATAAAACTTACAAAAGTATATTGAAATTTGTTTGTTTACTTCTTACTGTTAAAACTAGCAATGACAATAAAATAAATAATCACGATTAATACCATGATTTCTGACCAGTCTTTAGAAAAATGAAATAGTAATATCAAATTAGGTAAATTTGTTTAAAAAAAAAATTGTGTTAAACATATTTAATATTTTACGTTGACACTAAAGATGCACTGATGTATCGGCCAAACATCAGTATCGGCTGATCTTGTCCTTCTTGAAAGCAAAAGATTGTTTAAATATTGTTGATAATCAGGGCCTATTATTTCCTGACAAAAGGGGGCGGAAAAACACATCTGACAATTATCGGTATCACTAAACTATCTGTATCGGCAGATGTTGTTCTAAATAATCAGATATCATATTGGCCAAACATCTGTATCGGCAGATAAAAGCAATTACCTTTACTACTAGACATTTTAACAATTGGACCGATTGTTTAAATACAACCGATAATCAGGGCCGATTATTTCCTGTCAATCAACAGGGGGTGGGAAAAGACGGACAAATATCAGTATCTCCAAACTATCGGTATCGGTACCGGCAGAAGTTGTTTTAAATAATCGGTATCGGCACACTAATTAGGTATCTCCAAACTATCGATATTGGCAGACGTTGTTTTAAATAATCGGTATCGGCACACTAATTAGGTATCTCCAAACTATCGGTATTGGCAGATGTTGTTTTAAATAATCGGTATCGGCACACTAATTAGGTATCTCCAAACTATCGGTATCGGTACTGGCAGATGTTGTTTTAAATAATCGGTATCGGCACACTAATTAGGTATCTCCAAACTATCGGTATTGGCAGATGTTGTTTTAAATAATCGGTATCGGCACACTAATTAGGTATCTCCAAACTATCGGTATTGGCAGATGTTGTTTTAAATAATCGGTATCGGCACACTAATTAGGTATCTCCAAACTATCGGTATTGGCTGATGTTGTTTTAAATAATCGGTATCGGCACACTAATTAGGTATCTCCAAACTATCGGTATTGGCTGATGTTGTTTTAAATAATCGGTATCGGCACACTAATTAGGTATCTCCAAACTATCGGTATCGGCAGATGTTGTTTTAAATAATCGGTATCGGCACACTAATTAGGTATCTCCAAACTATCGGTATCGGTACTGGCAGATGTTGTTTTAAAAAATCGGTATCGGCACACTAATTAGGTATCTCCAAACTATCGTTACTGGCAGATGTTGTTTTAAATAATCATATCGGCACACTAATTAGGTATCTCCAAACTATCGGTATCGTTACTGGCAGATGTTGTTTTAAATAATCATATCAGCACACTAATTAGGTATCTCCAAACTATCGGTATCGTTACTGGCAGATGTTGTTTTAAATAATCATATCGGCACACTAATTAGGTATCTCCAAACTATCGGTATTGGCAGATGTTTTAAATAATCTGATATCGTATCGGCACAATAATTATGTGTAGTTGCATCCCTAGGTAACACAGAAAGATATACATTTAGGAAAGTTAATTTTTCTCAAATTTTCTCTGGACCCCCTAGAGGCCCCTGCTCTTCAGAACAAGAACTTGTCTTGGCACCAGATAGGAAACTGCCCTCTGCTTAGATGCCCGTTATTCCCTCAGCCCAGAGCAGCCATGTCAGATTTAATGGAGCTGTCAGGAGAAGCTAAGGTGTGTTGCCAGTCATTTTCCAAATAAATACCCTCTCTTACAGAGGCGTGATTGTGTTGGGCCATGTGCTCCAAACACAGAACACACAGCAGAGAGCCGAGTGCTGGCGGGAGCTGGGACTTCTGTGGGGGTCATCTGTGATTCACACTGGCTGTGTGGGCCACTTCGATGTCATTCGGTTGGAAAAATTAGCATCATTGGAATTATCAGTATGGCACATACCTTTAGACATCCTGAAATGTTGTAAGACCCTGTTGGAGCCAAGTCGCTTTCTCCTCTTTAAAGATGTATGATGCTCCGTGTACTGGAAGTGTGTCACTGCTGAGTAACCTGGCGGGCGGAGTGACAGGACCTCGGATGCAGACAATGACATCACCACAGCGGCCGTACTGCACAAAACTCAGGGTCACACATCAGACTGCGACATACAGAACCTAGTGTCAGCCTCAGACGGCACACCCATGATGCATACTGCATACAGAAGTGACAAACTGAAAATCACCAGCTCCAGTCTCACTGGATGATTTAGAAAACTTTAAGGAAGTTGCAAAGTTCAAGGAAACAAATCTTTGACACACAAAGTTTTGTTTTGTTCGATCAACTACATATGCAGAAGCAGAACTTCCACTTTGTTTTCTGAGTTACAGCATGTCTGTAAAATAAACTATACTTATTACTTATTACTTATTATCATGGTATTGAATTACAAAATGGGTTGAATGATAAATAAACTTTATTGTTGTTCTTAATTACAAGATTTAGTTACTTGTTTTCTTGTTGTTTTGGTGTTTATTGCCATGTCAGCATCAAGGGCTATATAATGGCAAGGACAAGTTATAATCAAATGGTCCAATCCAATGCTTCTATTTTGCATTTATCTAATTTATTACGGTTTATTTTCATTGCAAATGAACAAGTAACAGCAATAGTAACATTTCCAGGGAAAAGTTTAATTGAAATAGAAACATGCATTTTAGAGTACCCTAGTAATTTGGTATGTCTTCATATTACTGTAAGAGTTAAAGTGTTGGGAATGTTGATTTATTGATGGAAATGCTACAGTGCATTCAGAAAAATCGAAACAATTTGGTTAATAGGTTATGTAGAAATTTTCATGGTGTTTTGAAGTGCTCACGATAACAATATTTTGCATGTTAATTATCACAGTATACATTATTATTTGAATATCGGCAAATGTCTACTTATTACTAGGGATGCACAGATATCAACATATTTGTCCGATACCAATACTGATTTTAAAGGGGGCTGGGTAGCTCAGTGGTAAAGATGCTGGCTACCACCCCTGGAGTTCGCTAGCTCACTAGTTCAAATCCAGGGTGTGCTGAGTGACTCCAGCCAGGTCTCCTAAGCAACCAAATTGGCCTAGTTGCTAGGGAGGGTAGACTCACATGGAGGTAACCTCCTCGTGGTCGCTATAATGTGGTTTGTTCTCAGTGGGGCGCGTGGTTGCCGCAGTGGATGGCATGAAGCCTCCACATGTGCTATGTCTCCATGGCAACGCACTCAACAAACCAGGTGATAAGATGCGCAGATTGACAGTCTCAGACATGGAGGCAACTGAGATTCGTCCTCTGCCACCCGGACTGAGGCAAATCACTACACATCCACGAGGACTTAAAAAGCACATTGGGAATTGGGCATTCCAAATTGGGAGGAAAAAAAAAAAAAAATATATATATATATATATATTTTAACAAAAGCAAAAAAACAAACTTTAAGCCGATACTGATATTATGCTGCCTACATGCCTTTATTTTGTCTTCTGATAACTATTTTGCTTTGAATTTATGGGTTAAAAAATTTACAAAGAAGTGTTTTATTGTTCTAACAATAAATAGTACTAAATTTTCATTGAACATGAATTTGATCTGTTGGACATATGACAGGTTATTTTAAGAGAGCCACAATGAAAGATAAATACAACGTAAAAATATGTAAATGATAACATTTATAAAATGCATTACATTTATGCAGAGAAGAAAAAAAAAGAAATACAGCAACTCTCAATACGTACAATATGCATGTACAACTTTCAAAGTGCAAGTCTTAAAAAAACATTATTGTGTGTGTGTGTGTGTGGTCAGGTCTGGTACTGTGTGAGTGGCAGTAGTCTGGGTTATGGGTGTCCTGTCATGACCAGACAGACAGCTCGTTCAGACGTCGGGTCTCCCGTGTTTGTGCAGTCTCAGGACTGGCCGAGGGGAAAAAAAACAACATGGCAAACCCAAAATAATCAGGCCGTAAATATTTGTACAAGTTAGAGCAACATATTCACTCAGGGCGCTTACCTACCTTGGGTCTGGGCTTTGTGTTTCCTGTCCTAATCATCCTGAAGAGACACACAGACACACACAGCTCTCACATTTGACCACTTCAAGATATTCACCAAGTGCCTTACAACCTGCAAATTAACAAATCCTGCAGAAATGGCTTAATAAAACATCCTGACCATTCATGACATAAGGTACAGTACAGTATTAATGCTATCCACATGAATGTTACTGTTGTACATCAAGTATATCAAGTATATAAGAGACAAAGTATATACTTAAATGAAACAGAAATCCATTAAGGCTTCTTAGCTATGAAAGAGCGACCTTTTGAGCAATAAAAGTTCCCTCTGGGAGATCAACGTGGTACCCCAAATTTATCCATGGCAGTGTTTGGCTGCAGTGAAAGATTGCGCTGAAAATGGGTCAATACATTCCTTTCCAATGTAGCACTTATGAGAGTGTCGGGTGGCACTTTGTTTTGTGTGGAAAGACAAAATGTAAGAAGAGAGAAAATAGGGAGAAAAAATAAGAAGTGTGCTGCTGAGATGTTAAGGAGTGAGCAGAAGGGAGTCCGTTACGAAGACAGGAGCCTTTCTGTGTTTAATTACATTGTGCATGCCGTAATCCAGGAAATGCTCACAAATGCTAAATTGAGGAGGCCGGCATGCACTTGCAGACGACATCCATGAGAGGGCAGCATTTTGGGGCGGCCTACAGATGGACTTACATAATTCCTTTGGAAACTTTTATGTACAGTGAAGGTGTGGAAAAATTAATTGAAACCCTTTAAAGTCATGCTCAATCAAATGTAATATTCCAACTCTCAGATATAAAATTCTAGGGCCTCTGGGAGGGTGATGGGGTTGCGGTTTTCCAGATGTGGCCGCTAAGAGATCAGGTCATTTGTCATTATAAGACACAGACAGCTGAGTGAAATGAGGGAATGATCTGTGAACTAGGAAAATGATTTCCCAGAAGTACCCCCCAGAAACTTGAAAACATGGATTAAACCACTGGAGTCTGTATGGATTACTTTTATGTTTCCTTCATGTGATTTTTGCAGCTACAAAGGTCTGGTCACCATTCACTTGCATTGTGTGGAGCTACAGAGCTGAAATATTCTTCTAAAAATCTTCATGTGTGTTCTGCAGAAGAAAAAGGTCATACACATCAGGGATGGCATGAGGGTAAATTATGAGAGTTTCATTTTTGGGTGAACTGTCCCTTTAAATGAACAAACTAACTTCAAGTAATATAGGAAAGAGGTGGAATTTTGCAGGAACACGCACATATTCCCTCCTGTGAACACAGCAACTTGTTATGAAGTATTTCAAGTTTAATTAAGACATTTAATTGCTTGCTTGCTCTCAGAACTAGTTATCAACTTTAGCCTGTGTTAGAAGATTCATTGTGTATAGGCAATTTTTCAGAAACAAGATCTTTTTGTGGTTTAACAGCTTGAATATAGCATAAATTTAATATGGAGAAATTGCATAATAAATGTTGTCCTTTCTAATCTTTCAGTTTGTGCAGTTGCATTGTTTTTTTTCTCTTCTACGTCATTTCTTAAAGAAGTGCAAAAATATAATAAAATAAATAGCAGTAAAACGCAAGTTATGTCCTTGCAAAAATACCTTAACACCCAGTCGAAGTCCTTGACGTGCAATCAGACCACATGAAACTATAATATTATGAGCTTCTATAAAGCGGTTAATACACGGGCCTTAAAATAGAACCCAAACCTGACCCATACCCGAGCCAGTGTGACTGAACTCTAGCTGACCGATTTTAAGCCCAAACCCGACATGAACCGAATTTGCTCACTGTCTTTATAATTTATTTTCTAAGCAAGTACTGTTGCAATAGGATGTATTTTATGTAAACATCCTTTCTTTTTTTTTTCTCCCAATGTGCTTTTAAGTCCTCGTGGTCGCATAGTGATTCGCCTCAGTCGGGGTGGCGGAGTTCGAATCCCAGTTGCCTCCGTGTCTGAGAACATCAACCCGTGCATCTTATCACGTGGCTTGAGCGCGTTGCCACGGAGACATAGCGCGTGTGATGGCTTCACGCCATCCACCGCAGCAACCACGCTCAACTCACCACGCGCCCCACCGAGAACGAACCACATTATAGCGACCACGAGGAGTTTACCCCAATTTGGTTGCTTAGGAGACCTGGCTGGAGTCACTCAGCATGCCCTGGGATTTGAACTAGCGAGCTAGCGAACTCCAGGGGTGGTAGCCAGTGTATTTTATCACTGAGCTACCCAGGCCTTGTAAACATCCTTTCTTAACACTATTGTAATGGTAAACATACAGTTTTAACGGGGCACGGCGACCCCTCAAGACACCAAAACAGAAGGAAAAAAAACAGATATACTTGAAAAACTGACCCTAACTGGCCCGAGACCGGACCGGGTCAGGTTGCAGATCTCTAATACATGGTCAGAAATAAAGCGGGGCTCGGGGCAAAAATGCCACCAAAAGTGACATATTTGCCTCCAAAATTCAAAGTGTGGGGGCAAAAAATGCCCCTCTGCTGATTTTTTAAATTTTTTGTTTAAATATAGTTTTATTTTGGCTTAATATTCTATTATAGTTCTAGTTTTTACATATGTGACAAGGAAGAGGGTGTGGCCGGGCCGTGAGGATGCATGCCTGGCACTGAATTGTCCTAATCAGCTGGGAGGGGGATAAAGAAGAGCCGTCCGCCAGGGGACGGAGGAGTCGCGGCCGTCCGCCAAGGGACGGAGGACTCGCGGCCGTTCGCCAGGGGACGGAGGAGTCGCGGCCGTTCGCCAGGGGACGGAGGAGTCGCGGCCGTTCGCCAGGGGACGGAGGAGTCGCGGCCGTTCGCCAGGGGACGGAGGAGTCGCGGCCGTCCGCCAAGGGACAGAGGACTCGCGGCCATCCGCCAGGGGAGGGAGGAGTCGTGGCCATTCGCCAGGGGACGGAGGAGTCGTGGCCGTCCACCAGAGGAGGAGTGGCTATCGTCCACCAGAGGGCGGATCAGTGGCTGAGGACCAGGTGACGGCATGTCCGGGGACCAGCGAGCGAGTTTTTCCTCTCTCTCTCTCCTCTTTCCCTCTGTCGCTCCTCCTTGCTCTTTCCCTCTCCCTCCCCTCGTCTCTCCCAGGGCTCTAGAGAGGCGGGGAAGACCTGCCGGCAGAAGGACGGCCGGAAGGGCAACACCTCCCCTCCAGGTAGGGAGGGGAGTAGGTCAAGCTGGAGGTTTCCCCGGCCTGAGTCGGGCGGTGGAGGAGTGTGACAAGGAGGAGGGCGTGGCCGGGCCAGCGCTGAATTGTCCTAAAGAGCCAGGAGGGGGATAATGATGAGCCGGAGGCGCCAGTTTGGGAGAGAGAGAGACACACTCACGGCCGCTGTGTGTATGTCTGTGCGTTTAAATTATGTTGACTGTTCTGCCGGTTCATGCCTCCTCCTTGCCCGTCCTGTGAACCCCGTTACAACATATTATTGCATTAAATGTGAGTTGACTTTGATTGAATTTTAAGGGTAATAATTTCTCAATCTTGGGAATTTGAATGAATAAACTGAAGTATTTAATATAAATTGATGAGGCACAGTTTGTTTATATGGTTAGAAAAAAATTTATACCAGGTTCTCTGTGCACCCCGACTGACCAATAATGAAATTCTTGACTATTTTCCTTCTCGTGTTTATCAATTCGATTTTGTAATGTTTTCATATAATGATTGATTTGGTCATGTTTCAATTTTGTGCAATTTTACACTTAAGACAGTGTACACAGTTTACACCACAAAATAAAATAAACATAGCGGTGAAAAATCAAAACAGAATTCACACAGAATCACTGAAATAAGTTTTAAATATTTGTTTTTCGGCTTAGGTTAGGGAATTTGGTAATTAGATGTTTTTTTCGTTTTTTTTAACTCCTTTCCTCACTTAGCGTGTTTCAAGCGGTTTATGAGCTAAAACGCATGACTTCACATTTCTGGCTCAGCCTAAAATAAGATGAGTCTCATATATGGTCCTGATCCAAACTGGAGATGAATGGCACCCCCCTTCTCTCCTCATGCCATCCCTAATTAAGATGAGCGGTTCTGATTGGCTCCAGCGCCGCAGAGAAACAGGCCCCCACTGATTCTGGATAAGTTGTGTTGGCTGAGTCTCATAATGGATGCGGACCACACAGGACCTGAGCTCTCGGTCTGCATGTCGCAGCTATTTCCTCTTGTAAATATTTTGTGCAGTTTGTGTCTGCCAAGCTGTCAGAGAGAGAGTGTGTGTTTGTGTGTGTGTGTGTTTCGACACAGATGGTACAGCCTGGGGATATTCTTTAATTAAACGGCGTGGTTTAGGTGCTGCCTTTTATGTTGTTTAAACCTGTTTCCAGATCTGTTCCAGGTATGCATTTAAGCATTGGTATGAATCCTCAGTCTTTATGAGAATAATTTCCTGCTGTAATTGGCAGAATATGATGCATAACTTTGATTAGAGTTCACCCCACTTTGTGCAGCTGTTTACAAATGACAATATTGTATTACAAGTTGGTAATAGCAGTATCTTTATACTTGATATGTGCTTTATGAGAGTTGTTTCACCAGCTTGTTACCATGGTTTAAAAGAAAAAAAAAACATGAGTAAGCATTTACAATCAGAGTGATGCTAAATGCACTTCTAAACTAAACACAGTAGCACCACAGAGCATGCAAAACCCTGCGTCTTATTTGCAAACCACCTGCAATCCAACTTAACTAGGCTTTGAGCATGCACACTTAAGAGCTTATAATTTTAAATTAATAAATATATCACAAATAACAAATAGTATTAAATTCAATATATTAAAATGTACCAATAAAAACAAGCAATGCTGAAATATGTATTCTTGTTTTGAGCTAAGAGTTTATAGTGTGACGTTTCGATCTTTTATTGGTCATGCGTCTTGTCTTATATGAATTCGCTGGTCAGAGTTTACCAAACTACAACTTTAGTTTCTTCACGTTAGCTTGCATTTCCCGTGTTTGGATTTGTATGAATGAAAGTGAACGGAGCTCGAAGTGTACTGTGACAGCGGCTTTATCCAGGTGCTTTATGTGGGGCTGCATATTTGAATTCAATTTTTTTTCTGGGCAAACAAACGTGTTATTTTTGACGCAAATAACGTTGTATAATTAACGCCCATGGGATTTTATTTATAAGGGATGTTTGTGATTTTGTAGTGATCACTGGGCAGTTTGACAGGGCGGAGGGTGGGCCCCTAATCAGGCTGATCAAGCTCGAGAGGGATAAAGGCGACCGGAGGCGGCAGCTCGAGAGAGAGAGTTATGGGCAGCTGCCTGGCATGTGCTTGTCTTTTTGTTTAAGATAATCATTAAATGATTATTTATGTTGTTAACCAGTTCTCGCCACCTCCTTTCCCTTTTACTTCGTTACACTGGTGCCAAATCCTGGGAAGGAGGAGGGATGCACCATAGTAAAGTCCTCGCCACTACTGTCCACCGAAATCGGAGCAGCCGTGGCCATCCGCCGGGGGACGGAAGAGCACGGCTGCCTGAGAGCGGAGGAACGGCCGCCGACCGCGAGGGGAGGAGGGGCTCCTAGCCATCCGCCTGGAGCGGTCTGGGCCACTGCCAGGGGCGGAGGAGACCCCTACCAGCCACTAAAACGTGGCGGGTTCGAGAGGACTGCCGACCGCGAGCAGGAAGAGGCTCCTAGCCGACCACCTGGAGCGGGAGAACCGCTGCCAGAGGCGGGGGAGACCCCTTCCATCCACCGAAAAAGCGGCAGGGCGTTCCGTCAGCCAGGGGCTGGAGGACTGCCTCCGATCTGCCCGGGGAGGCACGGCTGTCGTCCACTAGATGGTGGAGGAGTGGCCGAGGACCAAGCTACGCTGTATCAAAGAAACGGCGAGTAAAATAATTGTTTTTTTCTCTCTCTCCTCTCTCTCTCCCGCTGTCGCTCCGTGTTGGCCTTTCCCTCTCTTTTTAAATATTATTGTTATTGTTTTGTTTCCCTTCCCTTGTCCCCTCCCAGATCCAGAAAGGCAGGGATGACCTGCCGGCAGATGAGGCCGTAAGGGCATGCCCCCCCCAGGAAAAGGGGGGGGATGTACGTCATGCCAGGCCTGAAAGAATGAGGGAAGAATGTGGCAGGGCGGAGGGTGGGGCTGGGCCATGATGCTGCACACCCGGCCCCTAATCAGGCTGATCAAGCCCTCGAGAGGGATAAAGGCGACCGGAGGCGGCAGCTCGAGAGAGTGAGTTATGAGAGAGAGAGAATTACAGGCAGCTGCCCTGCATGTGTTTATGTTTGTGTGTTTTTGTTTAAGTTCATCATTAAATCATTATTTATATTGTCAAGCTGGTTCTCGCCGCCTCCTTTCCCTTTTACCTTGTTACAGGCAGTTAATTCAGAGCTTTGTAACCAGGCAGGGTTTAGATGAGCACATTTCGCGATGTTGAGAGCCGTATTGTATTACCAGCATTATAAAGTGACAGGCAAGTAATTCAAAGGCTTCAAAATGTCTTGGAAAACCTTTTTTGGTCACTAAAATAGAACCATTTCCTCTTCAAATTCCAATGTTTGGTCCAATCGTCGATGAATGTAAAGTTACATGTTGCTCCAGTTTGCCCCTAATCTTGTTGAAATGGTTTCTGTCCTTAAGGAAATCTAAAGTGAGATGACTTTTAATTTATAATTTTCTGCTAAATGTTAAATAACTCCTTAAACTTAAAACTATAATTCTTGACTCCAGCCAGGTCTCCTAAGCAACCAAATTGGCCCGGTTGCTAGGGAGGGTAGAGTCACATGGGGTAACCTCCTCATGGTCGCTATAATGTGGTTCTCACTCTCGGTGGGGCACGTGGTGAGTTGCGCGTGGATGCCGCAGAGAATAGCGTGAAGCCTCCACATGCGCTACGTCTCTGCGGTAACGCGCTCAACAAGCCACGTGATAAGATGCATGGATTGACGGCCTCAGATGCGGAGGCAACTGAGATTCGTCCTCCGCCACCCGGATTGTCAAGCTCCACAAATAAATGCACCATAAAAAGTAGTACATACTTCTCATGCATGCCCCACATTCCAAGCTTTCTGTGAGGAACGGACCAAAATTTAAGGGAACGGTTCAAAACATATGGATGAACTAATGCTTAAATATTATGAGTGAATTTCCATTTGGAGTGCCAAAAGAAAATGCTCGTTTCTAATTGTTTATCATAAAGATGTCGCATATCACACCAAGGTAAATCGCTTTGTTCCCATCCTCGCCACTATAATCTTTTTAGTTTCCTACTTTGACCAGTTTTATACATCCTTCCATGTCATCATATGTTATAGAATGAATCAATATTGAGAAACATTCTGAAACCCTTCAGGGAGAGATTAATAATGAATGCATTGACACTGATCATCTTTCTGTGGTTTTATAGACTCTGCCGCAGTGCTCTCCAACTACCACGTGTGTCCAAATATAATCATACTCAGGAAAGAAAACCATCATGCCAAATACTTGAGAAAAGTTTCTGAGATGTGAGTGGAACAGCAAGAATATTCCCTTCTGTAACTGAAGGGGAAAAAAGCTGTTTGATTAATGAACATATCAGAAGGCAGGCATGCATGGCACATTACCGCCACCTCTGCAGAATCATTCTCTGCCTTGTTTAAAGAAGCTTTCCAGAACCGCGATCCAAACGCTGTAACCTAAAGTTCTGATCCACTGTTCCGCTTCAGGGAACCCCAGTCCCTCCTCACAGGATGCCGTAGTGCTCACTTCCTTCATTGAGCAGATTAATATCCATTCTCCCTACAAAACATGGAGTGGTCTGAGTATTTTTTTCCAAACAATAATCATGCGATTAATTTCCATAGTTCCAAATCAAGGAAAGAATATACAGTATTTACATTCAGATACCTATGTATGGGCATAGGAGGCCTTGAGACTGAAGAAGTAATGTATGGGGGTTCTAAAAATGTAGGTAATCTAAAAGTCTTAATGAGCCATTTTTATATTTTCCTTAAAATACGAATCTACCAAAAACAAACAAACAATGTACATCTACATACAGGGCCGGGGGAGATAGGCAACGCATGCAGAGCATGAAAGGGCATTAATGAAGCGTGTTCGGCGCTAGAGAAAAATATTCAAGGATATAGCACTAAAAGAGCAGTGCTATCTACGCCCCGAAGTGCTAGCGGTGTACACAGCTCCGTTGTTTTATAGTGTAGTAACCGCGAGGCAACATTTAACATGATGTCTCGTGGTCCGGATGGAACCAATCCAGGGTATGGACCCGGACCGCAGCCCACTAGTTGGTGACCTTAGATATAGAGCATTGTAATGCAGCCAAGTCTCTGCCATTTCAAAATAAGAGTCCTGGAATAAGCGTATTTCGGGATTCTTCATAGTCCTGCGTTATGCTCCAAAAAAAAAAAAAAAAGACATTCTGGTTATTATTGGGATTTTGGTTGCACAGTTAACTGCATCAGGGATTTTATTGATTTTGGACTCTTGTAGACTCTATAACTCTGTAGCCATGGTAACGAAAGTCTAAGAACATTTTATAACATCCTATTAATTTATTTAAAAAACTATCAGCTGATTTAATCCATTATCGGCCTTTTCCACCATCTTAGTTAACGGTATCGGCAAAATACACAATTGGTCGACCTCTATTGGCTACTGTTCATTTCAGCATATACTAATACATTTTAAAATTAAAAGTTGTAAATGTTAATTTTAGTAGGTAAGTTTAGTTAATGCATTATGAACTGACAACAGTAACAACAAACATAAATACTGTAAAAAAATATATTGTTAATTAAATTAAAACATTTAACTTATTTGTTAATTCATCATACCTAAAGCATTAAATAATATTAAAAAATTGAAACTTATTGTAAAGCTGGGATTTTCAATTTCATCGACAAGTGGGCCAGATGGAAAAAATATTTGGGGCGTGTGGGCCAAGCCAGAATATTTTGTTAACGAAAAAGCTGCTATCAGATATTGTGTAATAGAAGACCAATAATATGTGTATGTAAATAAAACAAAAATAAAGAAAAAATAAAATTTTCTTGACCAAATTAATGAATAGAACTTTTCAGTTTCTTCGAAATTCACGTGTCAGTCGTCCATGATTCAAGTTCTTTACTCTGTGTAAACAAAATTATTATTTGTAGCACAATATCTGTCTTAGAAAGTGTCTAAAGAAGCGCTCCTCCTCTAGACACTGTAAAAACATCGAGACGTGGTGTGACGTCCGTCTAGCGCAAGTTTACGTAGGAAAACAATTAAAAACAAGGCCGTCAGACATGAAAAACATTCAGTGTGAACAGCCCCTAAGACAACTGACAACCTCTGATGGGCCACTGAAAATTTCAAAAGGGCTGCCAGTTGAAAAAAGTGTTACTGTATTTTCTTCCAAAAGAACCAGTTTATTTAATGATGCTGAATGAACTTGATTACACAGTTATGTACAATCGCAATAGTTTTAGCCAGAGGAAAACTTTACTGCTCAGAGATTTCTTTTTCATAGCTCAGGAGACTTATTGACAAAGATTTCTACAGGTTTGGTGCCAAATCCCCTGTGTTCTTTATAGTGTGGTTCACAGTGAGCACTGTCAAGTGTCCTTCAGTATGTTGCCCTGTTGTAAAAGATGAGTGATAGGGTTACAGCGGGGAACACTGGCCACAAGCTCCACACCGCAGACCAAAATGACAGAGGTCATAACATGCCTCAGTGTCAGGAAATAAGACTTACGACTTGGCCAGCCAGTATGACTCTATAAATATAGCATGAAGGGAATCACTTTGGCTCATGGCTCTCTTAAAGTCAGAACTATATTTGGAAAGGTCTAGTTTGTTCACAGTTCACTTTTAGACCGGCTCTCCTGAAATAGACAGAGGAAGTTCGCATATTCCACATATTGCTGATGGATGTGCAGCCATAGATCATTGGTCCTCTAAAATCATAATGGATGATATACGTCAGCAGGACAAGCCATTGACTTTCTGACTGTGTGATGATTGTGTGATAGATCTATCTGTCTGTCTCTCTGTCTGTCATTCTATCGATCAATCGTTCAGTCTTTCTGTCTGTCATTCTGTTTTATTGATCTGTTGATCTGTCTGTCTGTCTATTGATCTGTCTGTCATTCTTTGTTTTATCGATCTATCAAGCTGTCTGTCTGTCTATCAATCAGTCTATCGTTCTGTCTGTCTGTCTGTCATTCTATCATCTGTCTGTGTGTCTGTCTGTCGTCCGTCGTTCTATCGATCTCTCTGTCTGTCTGTCTGTCTGTCCATTGATCATTCTATCGATCAATCTATCGTTCTATTAGTCTGTCTGTCTGTCTGTTGTTCTATCGATCTATCAATCTGTCTGTCTAAAATTCTGTCATTCTATCGATCAGTCTATCATTCTGTCTGTCTGTCTGTCATTCTATCATCTGTCTGTCTGTGTGTCTGTCTGTTGTCTGTCGTTCTATCGATCTCTCTGTCTGTCTCTGTCTGTCCATCGATCGTTCTATTGATCAATCTATCGATCTATTGGTCTGTCTGTCTGTCTGTCTGACGTTCTATCGATCAATCTCTCTTTCTGCCTGTCTGTTTGTCTGTCTGTTGTTCTATTGATCTGTCAGTCTGTCTAACATTCTTTCATTCTATCGATCAATCTATCGTTCTATTAGTCTGTCTGTCTGTCTGTTGTTCTATCGATCTATCAGTCTGTCTGTCTAACATTCTGTCATTCTGTCGATCAGTCTATTGTTCTGTCTGTCTGTCTGTCTGTCTATTGATCTGTCTGTCATTCTTTGTTTTATCGATCTATCAAGCTGTCTGTCTGTCTGTCGATCAGTCTATCATTCTGTCTGTCTGTCTGTGTGTCTGTCTGTCGTCCATCATTCTATCGATCTCTGTCTGTCTGTCTGTCCATCGATCGTTCTATTGATCAATCTATCGATCTATTGGTCTGTCTGTCTGTCTAACGTTCTATCAATCAATCTCTCTTTCTGCCTGTCTGTTTGTCTGTCTGTTGTTCTATTGATCTGTCAGTCTGTCTAACGTTCTTTCATTCTATCGATCAATCTATCGTTCTATTAGTCTGTCTGTCTGTCTGTTGTTCTATCGATCTATCAATCTGTCTGTCTAACATTCTGTCATTCTATCGATCAGTCTATTGTTCTGTCTGTCTGTCTGTCATTCTATCATCTGTCTGTCTGTGTGTCTGTCTGTTGTCTGTTGTTCTGTCGATCTCTCTGTCTGTCTCTCTGTCTGTCCATCGATCGTTCTGTTGATCAATCTATCGATCTATTGGTCTGTCTGTCTGTCTGTCTAACGTTCTATCAATCAATCTCTCTTTCTGCCTGTCTGTTTGTCTGTCTGTTGTTCTATTGATCTGTCAGTCTGTCTAACATTCTGTCATTCTATCGATCAGTCTATTGTTCTGTCTGTCTGTCTGTCTGTTGATCTGTCTGTCATTCTTTGTTTTATCGATCTATCAAGCTGTCTGTCTGTCTATTATTCAGTCTATCGTTCCGTCTGTTTGTCTGTCTGTTGTTCTGTTGATCTGTTAGTCTGTCTAATGTTCTTTCTATCGATCAATCTATCGTTCTATTTGTCTGTCTGTCTGTGTTGTTCTATCAATCTATCAGTCTGTCTGTCTAACATTCTGTCATTCTATCGATCAGTCTATTGTTCTGTCTGTTTGTCTGTCTGTCTGTCTATTGATCTGTCTAACGTTCTATCGTTCTATCTATCGTTCTGTCTGTTTGTCGTTCTATCGATCTGTCTGTCTAACGTTCTGTCAATCTATCGGTCTGTCTGTCTGTCTAATGTTCTATTGTTCTGTCTGTTTGTTGTTCTATCGATCTGTCTGTCTGTCTGTCTAAAGTTCAATCGCTCTATCGAACAATCTATTGATCTGTCTGTCTGTCTAATGTTCTATTGTTCTATCGATCAGTCTATTTTTCTATCTGTCTGTCTGTCTATCGATCTGTCTGTCGTTCCATCCGTCCATCGTTCTATCTGTTTGTCTGTCTGTCGTTCTGTCAATCTATCAATCTGTCCGTCTGTCTGTCTAATGTTCTATTGTTCTATCGATCAGTCTATTTTTCTATCTGTCTGTCTGTCTATCGATCTGTCTGTCGTTCTATCCGTCCATCGTTCTATCTGTTTGTCTGTCTGTCGTTCTGTCAATCTATCAATCTGTCCGTCTGTCTGTCTAATGGTCTATCGATCAATCTATCGTTCTGTCTGTCTATCATTCTGTCTATCTGTCCTTCTGTCTGTTCATCGTTCTATCGATCAATCTATCGTTCTGTCTGTCTAACAATCTGTCATTATATCTATCTCTGTCTGTCCGTCTATCTATCAATCTATCGTTCGATTTGTCTGTCTAACGTTTATCGAACAATCTATTGTTCTGTCTGTCTGTCTTTGTCTGTCTGTCGTTCTATCGATCTGTCTTAACATTCTATCAATCAATCTATTGTTCTATCTTTCTGTCTGCTTGTCTATCTATCGTTCTATCAATCTGTCTGTCTGTCTAACGTTCTATTGTTCTATCAGTCTTTTGTTTTATCTGTCTCCCTGTGCAGTGTAATTACACACACCCATTCTCTCTCTTCTGAATTTTGCATATGACACTTGTAAAGCAATAGCGTTCTTACCTGTGCACCAGGTGTGCTTTATTCCTCTCACATCACAGCAGCCCACAGCGGCTGTTAATGCATATATCTGTGTGTGGCAGGTCTGCAGCATACACGCTCTATAATCTATAAAGGTGCCACGCTCTGGTTTACCAGTGACCAGGATTTGGCACCACTTCTGTCTGCCTCCCCTAACTATAACCTCAATTAATCATTAGTAAGATATATTACACAACAAGCAGGAGGAGAGAGCACAGACAGAGAGAACTTGTTCATTTGTTCTGCTCGTAACTTTGCCAGAAATAAGACTCTGAGTTTCTGTACCGAGGGTCCTCAGAACAGCCTCCCTGAAGGCTTCTGCCATCACCCACCTGAGGCCCTTTGCTTGGCACCCACCAGTAATTGGCAATTACTGTGCTTAGAATTAAAGCAAACAACAGTAATTGGCAGGCGTTGCAGTAGGTAGAACAAGTGAGTCTTGTGAATCATTTGAGGGGAAGAGAGAAACAGACCTCCCTCAAAATGAGAATCACGGGCCAAAGGCAGTAAGACTTCTGTCTGTCTCAACGGTTCTGTGGCTCCGCTGTCTACAGTCATTTCCACTTAAAATCTAATTCAAAACACTCTTCCAGCCTACAACCCCAAAGGAAAATTCTATTGCTCAATTTATTGCTCTTTCAAATCTCAGGAGATCTGTTATGTTCATTTAAGTATCAACTTTGTCTCGAATGTTTCTCCTAAAATTCCATAGGAGACATAAAAAAAGACACAAATGAGATAATTGTTGACATACAATAAGAGTAAAGAGATATAAAATCTGATGAGAAATGCTCATGCTTAGAAAAATAATTGAAAAAAGCATAGATGGCCGCAAAAACACATGGTGTGAACGGCCACATACTCAGTAATTTTGCCTAGTTTTCCAGTAGAAATATCTAAACATCCTTTAAACAAGATAGATTTACTTAAGAAGAATTGGATAAGACAGTAAGTCTTGTTTCCAGAGAAATCAAATAAAATGTTGTGATGTTTATGCTTAAAACTAAACTATTTGCCAGTTGTAACGAAGGACTCTGAGAGAGAAGTGTTTAGAATTCAAATGCAGGGTTTAATCAATCACAAAGCCAATACACAATAAGACAATAAACTAAATAAACTTTAGAGAAGCTACAGAAACTAAAACACTCTCACCAACGCTACAGCCATAAATGGACATGACCAGATCAGAAACACAGGAATCCAGAGGGCTTAAATACACATGAAACTAAACTAGACACACAAGGTCAAGGTATCCAGGGGCTCAGAGGGTGAGGTCAAGGCGGCCGGGTGCTCTGAGGTTGAAGTCAAGGAGGCCGGAGGCCTCGAGGGCGAGGTCAAGGCGGCCGGGGGCTCCAAGGGCGAGGTCAAGGCGGCCGGGGGCTCCGAGGGCGAGGTCAAGGCGGCCGGGGGCTCCGAGGGCGAGGTCAAGGCGGCCGGGGGCTCCGAGGGCGAGGTCAAGGCGGCCGGGCACTCCGAGGGCGAGGGCAAGGCAGCCTGGGGCCCCGAGTGCGAGGTCAAGGTGGCCTGGGGCCCCGAGGGCGAGGTCAAGGCGGCCGGGGGCTCCGAGGGTGAGGGCAAGGTGGCCTGGGGCCCCGAGGGCGAGGTCAAGGCGGCCGGGGGCTCCGAGGGCGAGGTCAAGGTGGCCGGGGGCTCCGAGGGCGAGGTCAAGGTGGCCGAGGTCTCCGAGGGTGAGGTCAAGGTGGCTGGAGGCTCTGGGGGCGAGGTCAAGGTGGCTGGAGGCTCTGGGGGCGAGGTCAAGGTGGCCGGGGGCTCCGAGGGCGAGGTCAAGGTGGCCGGGGGCTCTGAGGTGAGGAGTCAGGATCTAGAAACAGGAAATGCAAGACTAAATAAGAGTAAATAACATAAAAGATCCCCTATACATTACACCAATGTGGTGAGAAAAATAAAGCTCATACTGAGATCTCTGACTTTTGATTGCAAACTTTGAAATCCTGGCGAATCTGAGCACAGTTTGAGACATTGTTGAAATCTCTTTGGTGAATCAAGTCTCCATTGATTCACTATTTAATCACATTGCTGTCTAGGAGAAACATTTATTGGACTGTACTACAGTAGCTAAAATATAACTACAAAACATGACAATTGTTCACACTGCACTCTGTTTTGTTTTTCAAATCCAATCTTTAAGACTGACTGTCATTTTAAAGTGATGAAATCAGATCTGTTTAAGAAAGTATTGTTGTCAGTATTTGGTATTTCTACATACCAAATACTGTTTTTCAAATATTCGTAAATAACACTCATTTATCAGAAAATGAGGAAAGGCACAGATGCAGCAGATCCGACAGTATGAAACACATTAGTAATTAGTTACAGAATGTAATTACTGTACTAGAACTGTGCAGACAGTTCTGCTAAGCACAAGAACATGACTCTTTGTCCCAGAAAATATTGTCAAGTGAGAAACATGTGGGCCATGGTACAGTGAGAGAATCCTTTAGCTGATTCTGACACTGAGCCAGATTGTTACGGGAAAACCATCACTTACTATTTGCTGTGAATTACGAATAAAATGACTTATGAGTTAAGCTTGTATGCACACCAGACATTGTAGCAAAAGACAATGGCAATAAAAGAAGGTTTATGTCCTGTGGGTGGGCTGGTGTTTAAGAGCAGGCATTATGAGAAGAAAACGTATTAGCTCTTAAATCGTACAAAGTGTCTTTACTGTAAACAACTGATGACGTGTTGCACCGGTTTGAGGTCATCTACACTGAAAGTGACAAAGCTGCACGTCATCACAGAATGTTTACTAACTGTGGACCAGTCACTGCAAAAAATCATTTTCTTAGGTGCCTTTCAGACTTAACACATTTTTGTGCTAAAAACAGCAAGACGTGTAGCACAATGACTAGAACTGAATTTAGATGTCTCTAGAAGCATTTTTAAAAGTTGAAAATCTTTTTAACCTGACACGGCATCTACAAAACGTGACACCCCTGCACAACATGCTGATAACTGCAAGATGCGATGCAACTGTCAGAGATACAATTTAAAAACTATGCGGACGGACGCAAAAAAAGAAAAGAAAAAAGTGCGGTATAAATGGCTTCTTAGTATTTTTGTCATGTTTTCCAGTACAAATATCTAAGCTTCCTTAAAAAAGCAAAATAGCAAAAGATATTAAGTTTTTGTTTCATGTTTTGATTACATGTCTTTTATTTTGAAGTTCCTTGTTCCTGTCATGTGTCTATCATGTGTTTTCCAGTTCCTGTTTCCTTGTTATGTGACTGTCATGTTTCATGAGTTTTGTTCTCATTGGTTTATAGTCATTGTCTTGTTATCATGTTCATTAGTTTTGTCTTCTCATTGGTTTGTTTATTAGTCCTGTTATCCCATTATTACTTCTGTCTGTTCATTGGTTACCTCGGCCATCCCAGAGCCAGTGCCTGAAGCCTTGGCCATCCCAGAGCCAGCGCCTGAAGCCTCGGCCATCCCAGAGCCAGTGCCTGAAGCCTCGGTCGTCCCAGAGCCAGCGCCTGAAGCCTCGGCCATCCCAGAGCAAGCATCTGAAGCCTCGGCCGTCCCAGAGCCAGTGCCTGAAGCCTCGGTCATCCCAGAGCCAGTGCCTGAAGCCTCGGACGTCCCAGAGCCAGCGCCTGAAGCCTTGGCCATCCTAGAGCCAGCGCCTGAAGCCTCGGCCATCCCAGAGCCAGCGCCTGAAGCCTCGGCCGTCCCAGAGGCAGCGCTTGAAGCCTCGGCCATCCCAGAACCAGCGCCTGAAGCCTCGGCAATCCAAGAGCCAGCGGCTGAAGCCTCGGCAATCCAAGAGCCAATGGCTGAAGCCTCGGCAATCCAAGAGCCAGTGGCTGAAGCCTTGGCCTTCCCAGAGCCAGCACCTGAAGCATCGGCCATCCCAGAGCTAGCGCCTGAAGCTTCGCCATGCCAAGTTGCCACGTCTGCCTCGCCATGCCAAGTTTCCACGTCTGCCTCGTCATGCCATGCTGCCATGTCTGCCTTGTCATGCCATGCTACCATGTCTGCCTCGTCATGCCATGCTGCCATGTCTGCCTTGTCATGCCATGCTACCACGTCTGCCTCGTCATGCCATGTTGCCATGTCTGCCTCGTCATACCATGCTGCCATGTCTGCCTCGTCATGCCATGCAGCCACGTCTGCCTCGTCATGCCATGCTGCCACATCTGACTCATTATGTTATGCCGTCTTGACCGCTGTGTCCTCGGCTGCCTTGACTGCTGTGTCTCCGGCAACCTTGACCCCTTGGTCTCTGCCTCCAGTGGATTCGCCCCCTGTGACTCCAGCAGCTCCGCCCCCTTTGTCTCTACCTCCAATGTCTCCGCCCCCTGAGTCTCTGCCTCCTGCGGCTCTGCCCCCTGAGTTTCCACCATCTCCACTTTGTAAGTCTGCAGTGGCTCCTCCCCCTGAATCTCCAGAGGCTCCACTCCCGGAATCTCCAGTGGCTCCGATCCCTGAGAGTCCAACATGCCACGCTGCCTCGTCAGCCTCGCCATGCCACACTGCCTCGTCAGGCCCTGCTCCACAGCCCATGTCTGTCTCATAAGGTCATGCCCCTGGGTGGCCACCGGATCCCAAGTGGCCCCCTGTTGCCATGCTTGGTTCGCCGTGGTATCCTGTCCGTCCACTGGATCCACTGTGGTCTCCAGCTGCCTTGCCTGGACCTCCCTGTTCTCTGGGCCCTCCATCTGCTCCATCCTGGTCTTCTGGTCCCCTGTGGTCTCCAGAGCCCTCTGCTCCCCCATAGTCTCCAGCGCCCTCTGGTCCCCCGTGGTCTCTAGTGCCCTCTGGTTCCCCAAGTCCCCCCCACCAAGCTTGCTAGAACTCATATTCTATTTTTTTGTTTATTGTTGGGCATCGAGAGCCGCCTATAGAGGGGGGATATGTAGCGTCTGTGTGTGTTCCTGTTTCATGTTTTGATTACATGTCTTTTATTTTGAAGTTAGTTTTCACTTCCTTGTTCCTGTCATGTGTCTCATGTAATTTCCAGTTCCTGTTTCCTTGTCATGTGACCCTCATGTTTCATGTGTTTTGTTCTCATTGGTTTATAGTCATTGTCTTGTTATCATGTTCATTAGTCTTGTCTTCTCATTGGTTTGTTTATCATGTCCTGTTATCCCATTATTACTTCTGTCTGTTCATTGGTTATCTTGTTTTCAGTTGAGTCTTGTCATTGGTTGTTTTGTTATCTTGTTTGCCCCAGTCACTGTATTTAAGCCCTCATGTTTGCCTTTGTCTCTTGTCTCTGGTCATGTAGTGTTGGTTCCTAGTTCTCGTTCAAGGTTTTTTGTCATAGTCTCTGATGGGTCATAGTTCATGTTCGTGTTAATGTTCTATTTTATTTTGGATTTCTCATTTTGGAACTTTCACGGTTTTGGATTTATTTATAATTAAATTGCACTTGGGTTCTCTTCACATCATCATCTCTTCACATCTCACTTGTTCCCGTCTGCCTGTCCTGCCTGCCCAGCAACATTACATAAGTCTTGTTTTCAGAGAAATCTTATACAATTTGGTGAGGTTAAACAAAGACAAAATTATTTACCAATGGAGGTAAGAAAAATATTTTTTTTTTCCTTTGAATTTAGTTATTTGGATGAATGGATGAATAAATGGAGCTTTATGTAGTTACATCGAAAGTAGCTGTTTTTTTAAGTAATATTATTTAATATGTCTGAATTAACCTGACTTACACCACAAAAGTAATTTTTAAGAATTAGATGACATAGAAATAGAATTTTAAGTTAACAATTGCAAGTTAACACTTTTTATATTGTAGACAGACACAGGTAAATGCATAAAAAGAAAGAAAATAAAAACAGTAGTTGAGACTGGGGTTGGTTGGCACACTTTTTATTCTTTCTCAAATATCTCTGGTGTTACAAATGTTAAGATACCCCAACTATACAGTGTGTGTGTGTGTGTGTGTGTGTGTATATATATAGAGGTATACAGTTGTTGGTAAACAGTGTTTATGAAGGGTATGAATTGTTGACCTTTTTTATACCTAAGTACTGACCAACCCAAAAACCAATGTGCCAGCTAGCATACACTGTAAAAAATTACCAGGATTTTAAAAGATATACCAGTAATTTCTTACAATAAAATACTGTATTCACCATTATGGTGTTCCCTTTGCATCCAAAGACGTTTGTCAGACATGTTATTATATATACCGTTATGTACAAGTCATTGACCCTCGAGTACTCAAGTAATTAGTCAGAGTACTCAAGTAGACAAAATGAACAAAATGTCCATCCCTAACAGATATCAACTCTCAGCATACAAAACTCAACAATGGTGACAATTAACGAATGTTGCATGTTAAAAAACAGACATTTATATACATGTTTGTGTTGTGGGCTGTGGTCATTTTTAAAGTGATTAACTTTCTGTGTGGTCTAGAATGTATTTCCAGTGAAAGTTGGTTTATACAGAGCAATTTACAACAGAAAACAGGAACACACACGAGTCACAGATTAGTGTCAGAATGTGCGTACGGTAACTGCCGTGTGGTGACTGTTAAGATGCACAGTCAGAGCAGTTAAAGAGATGAGTTAGATGAGTAAAATTGAGCTTATTTTTAGATGAGCTTCAGGGTGGTATGGCTCGACAGGACCTCTGTAGAATGACTGACTAAAAACCCACATAAGACTGCGAGCAGAGCGACAGACTCGACTCAACTCACGGCTGCCATGTTGCTCGAGATAAAGAGAGAACAGTCTTCTGCTGCAGTGACAACACTCGGCCCTGGAATTCCCCGACATACCACAGCCCGACCGCAGTCTCTTTAAACCGCAGCCTGCACATCAACACACAAACCGTGAACATGCGTGCTGAACGCTGGCGTGGCCCTCTGTACCGCAGGCATGTTATTAATGTTAATCGTAACCAAACTTTCTCACACTCTCCTGTCTGTTTGTGTAAACAAACGTCCCATCTCGCCCACAGAAGAGATGACTCACTTATTTTTGTGCAGACTGTGTGGTTTCTATAACCTTCCGACTGCTGGACACATTCTGAACTGTGTTTGAGATTTAATGCTCAGCTGTTGCTCTTTTATAGCTCATTTATAATTCATTTAAGTATAAACTTTGTCTCAGATTTTTCTTCCTCATGATAAATAACACATCAAAATTGCTGTCATACAGTAGGAGTATAGAGCTATACAATGCATGTGGATAGTATAACTCAGATAATTTAGTCTTGGAAGAATTTGATGAGAATTTGTTTGAGTTCATATAGAAATCTTTGACTTTTGATATCTTGTCAAATCAGTTTTTCTTGTAGAATTCTGTTATTGCAGTGGTTGAGTCATGTATATTTAGTTTAAAAGCAAATAAATAAATGGTATTTTAATCCAAACAATATAATGGTATACATTTTGATTAAAATATAATTTATTTAAAAAAAAAATGTCAATTGTTGCAAATGTTTTTTTTTTAGCTACATGTTGCACTCAAAAAATTATTTTAAGATTTATGCATTTGAATTTCATAAAATTTAATCAAATTGAATTGAGTAACCTTTAATGAAATACAATTATTAATTTAAAGTTTTATTTAATTTGGTTATAAATTACACTTAAATTTGATGGAATTTTGTTATGAAATTGAAATGTGTAAATCTTCGTAAGTAATATTTTTTTTTTAATAAATCATACAATAACAATGAAATGCAAAACATATATATATATATGGGGTTATATATATATATATATATATATATATATATATATATATATTTATATTTACCCCCCCAACCCCGCCCAGAAAACAACCCTGTGGTCAAACATAAGTAAATACATAGAAATAAAAATCAAACAGACACACATATATATATATACATACATACACACACATAATAGTCATACTAACTATATTACACTACTCTCTCCACACCCCACCCGAGAGCCCTCCAAAAACTCCAAATACCTGCCCCATTTCCATATAGACATATCCAAGCGACCCCGTCTTCCCGATGACACCTCCTCATAAGCTGCCACCCTCCCCCCTTGCGCACCAGCTGACCTCCATCCCCTCAAAATAACCTGCCTGGTGATCATCACACAGGTCAGAACCCAGTTCTCTATATGGCCATCCCCCACATCAATGACCGCCCCATTGCCCAGAACACAAAGTCTGGGGCAAAACAAAACCCGAGTGCCCACCACGTCACACACAAAATTCTGAACCTTTGACCAGAATTTCTGGATCTCGACACACCACCAAAAAACATGGGCCATGTCTCCATCCTCCGATTGGTATCTCCAGCAGGTGGGTGTGTCTTTAAGACCAAGCCTATACAGTCTAGAGGGGGTCCAATAAAATCTATGCAAAAATTTTAATTATATAAGATGCACCCTTGCATCTCTAGATGCAGACTTAATGTTTTTAAGAATCTTAGCCCACACTCCTTCCTCCAATGCCAAGTTGAAATCTTTCTCCCATACTCTCTTGAGAGAAATTAAGGCTCTGTCCCCCAGACTCTGAATTAACAGGGAGTAATACACTGATGCCTCATGACCTTTTCCAAAAGTCGCAATCACCTCTCCCAAAGCATTTGTGGGTGTGTGCTACTCCCAAAAATAGTACAAAGCAGGTGGCGCAGTTGTAAATACCTATAAAACTGAGGTCTGGGGATCCCAAAATGTTGGACCAAGTTTTCAAACGATCTCAACACTCCACTTTCATATAGGTCACCGAGTGTAGCAACCCCCCTAACAATCCACTCTGACCAGCTTGAAATAAGAGAGGGGAACATCTACAGGGAGAGATTGTAGTAGGTAGTTACATTTTGGAATACAATTAATTTTAATAACATTAACCTTCCCAATCATCGATAAATGTAATGAAGCCCACCTGCCCACATCGCTCGAAATCCTTTTTATTAAAGGGTCAAAATTAACTAACTAAATCAGACAAATTTGCTGGGAATAAAATCCCCAAATACTTAAAAGGCGCCCGCTGGAAAGCCGTTACTGGACAGTACACTGTCAGAGCCAAAGCTTCAGATTTAGACCAGTTGACTTTGTATCCTGAGAACTTGGAAAAGGAATTAATAATTCTGTGGAGGCAAGGCATAGATCTAGTAGTTTCAGAGACAAATAATAAAAAATCATCTGC
This sequence comes from Myxocyprinus asiaticus, assembly GCF_019703515.2. Lineage (NCBI taxonomy): Eukaryota > Metazoa > Chordata > Actinopteri > Cypriniformes > Catostomidae > Myxocyprinus > Myxocyprinus asiaticus. Next base: position 1,507,762 of record NC_059390.1, read on the forward strand.
GTAAAGCAGAAGCTTATGCGCCACACCTCCCGCCACCACCCTGGAAAATCATCCTCTTTTCTTATCGCGGCTGCTAATGCTTCCAGGGCAAGACAGAACAATAATGGGGAAAGAGGGCAACCCTGCCGAGTGCCCCTATCCAGAGTAAAATAATCTGAAATTAATCCATTTGTTTGTACCGCTGCTACAGGGTGTCTATTAAGTAACTTAATCCAACCAATAAATGTACTCCCGAACCCATACATTTCCAAAATCTTAAAAAGATAATCCCATTCTACCATATCAAACGCCTTTTCGGCGTCAAGTGAGATGGCAGCGACCGGAGACTGATCATTCGCTACTGACCACATGATATTGATGAGACGCCTGATGTTATCAGAAGAGCTATGGTCTCGAATAACCCCCACCTGATCTATATGTTTAAGAGATGTCATAACTTTACTTAATCGGTTAGCCAAAATCTTTACATCTAGCTGGATCAGGGAAATTGGACGGTAACTTTTACACTTGCTTGGATCTTTGTCCTTTTTAAGAATCAGACTGATCCGGGCTTGTGTCATGGTTGGAGGAAGCTTTCCATTCTTTAATGATGTGGAGCCAGTTCTGTAGCATAAGATCCAAAAAATTCTGTGGCAAAACCATTTGGCCCCGGAGCCTTGCCTGTAGGTAGGGACTTAATTACCTCGTCTAGTTCCTCCAAGGTTATCTCAGAATCAAAAGAGTTTTTTTGCTCAGTCGTCAGTTTAGGAAGATCGAATGGTTCCACAAAATTTCTAATATCTTCATCAGTAGACGAAGACTTGGAACTATAAAGATCAAGGTAGAATTCTTTAAAAGCGTTATTAATATCAGTGGGCGAGGTAAAAATTTCACCACCAGCAGATTTCACTGAGGGAATGGCAGAAAAAGACTCTCTCTGCTTTATATATCTAGCCAAAAGCTTCCCTGTTTGTCCCCCAACTCAAAGTATGACTGTCTTGCCCTGAATAACCAAAACTCCACTTTCTGTGACAAAATAGTATTATATCTATATTTCAATCAGGTCAATTCTCTGAGGCCATCAGATGACTTACGGCACTTTAGCTCTGCCTCTGCACTTTTAAAATTTCCTTCTAACTCCACGAGTTCTCGTGCTTTGGATTTTTTGATGAATGAGGCATACTGTATGATCTGACCCCTAATAACTGCCTCCCAATCAAGTGCCTCCCAAGCCACGCCCACAGAGGATACTGAGGACCAGTTGGTCTCCATATAAACACTGATTTCAGTCTTTAACATTTGTTGGAAATCAGGATTTTGCAAAAGGGATACATTAAGGTGCCAACTATATGATTTCTTTTTCTCTATATGTGGCAACACCTCTAAACTCACCAGAGCGTGATCCAAGACTAAGGTATTTCCAATTGAGCAATCAACAACGGATGAAATGAGGGATTTGGTTATCAAAAAAAAAAAAAAATCTATTCTAGAATAAATCTTGTGGACTGATGAAAAAAATGTATAGTATCTACCAGATGGGTTCAAAAGTCTCCAAATATCTGTAAGACCAAGATTTTTATACATCCTGTGAAGTGTCAATGTTGCTCTAGGGGGCTTACATACTTTTGCTTCACTATGATCAAGGACTGAGTCCATCAAAAGATTAAAGTCTCCTCCCAATATTATATCATGAGGGGTGCCAGCGACTTGCAACATCCCTTCAAGATCTATAAAAAAGCCCTGATCATCGGCGTTAGGTGCGTAAATATTAGCCAAAATCAGACTTTGCCCCTGAATTTCCGCTAAAACAATAATGACTCTCCCTAATTTATCTTTAGTCTGATTGAGACATTTGAATTGTAGATGTTTATTAATCAATATAATGACTCCCTTGCTCTTACTTGAGCCAGCACAAAAAAAAAAAAAACATGTCCACCCCATATCTTCCCAAATTTTTCAGCTTCCTGCGGGGAAAGATGCATTTCTTGAAGAAACACTATATCATATTTCTTACGTTTAAGGAAATAAATAAACTTCCTTCTTTTTATGGGGTGCCCCAACCCATTCACATTCCATGTGGAGAGAGATAGTACACTCATATTAACATTTGGCATTTTGAGATAATAGAAAAAATAAATTGTGTGCCAAAACAAAATTATGAAGACCACATTTCAACATTAATGCAACAATAAAACCCCGAACTTTCCCCCGAACAAAACAAAAATAAAAAAGTGTGCATTAACCCCACGCATGAAAGCGCCAACCGGCGTCAATCCCTTTAAACTCAAAGAGTCCATGTACGCCTACGAGAGCCCCCGCGACAACTTTGCCATCGGATTGCTCAATTCTGCCTCACAAATTTAGGCAAAATTACATAACATCAAATATTTTGTAAAACAAACCCCAGCCAATAGGCAGAATAAACACAAAGAATGTGTAGACTCATTCACAGAACTGTCTCGAAGGTGTGTTCCATCACAAAACAAATTCCAGCCGATATAAAGCCATTCATTTTCCTCGGACAGACAAACAAATCTTCAGTGAGCCATCTGATGAGTGCAGCAGATGACGTAATCATTCCAGTGTCCCACGAAAATACTCCACAAATCATACTCCAGCCAACAGGAGGCATAAGCACAAGGAACTGACAGATTCATCCATAACTGTCCCGAAGTAGTGTTATTTAACAAAACAAGCTCCAACCGCTAGGTGGAATCAGCACAAAAGGAAACGAAACATGCATCCCGGTTCCTCGGATGGTCAAGAGTCAATTCACTCGGAGGCCGCATAAAAGTATATCCCATGATTTACACAGTCCGCCAACTTTATAAAAGACATCCTTTGTGTGGGCATGTAGATATTTTGCAGTCATCCATAGTGTCTATTCTCAATCTACCCTGGAACTTCATTGTAAAAGTGATCTTCCATCAATGCAAAAATTTCTTTAAGGAAAAGTGTTAATCCACAAAACAAAACAAACTCCAGCTGCTCGGCGGAGCCAACGCACACACAAAAAAAACATGGCGCCCAGCTTCCTCCGAAAGCCAGAGTATGTACAGTGAGTCAATCCACTCACAAGAAAAACACCCAATGGTTACTCACCCATTGTTTCAATAAAAGACATTGCCTGATTAGGACATGTAAATACTTTGCTGCCGTCATTGGTGTTTATTCTCAGTCTGGCCGGAAACATCAGAGCAAAAGTGATCTTCCGCTGATGTAAGAGTTTCTTGCATTCCTTAAACCGATCGCGTTTCTCTCTTGTCGAGTTTGCAAAGTCCAGGAACAAGAAAATATTGTAATTCTTCCAAGAAAGCTTTCCTTTGCTCCTCGCCTGGCGCAACACGAGATCTTTATCGGATGATCTAAAAAATTTGGTCAGAATCGATCGGGGCCTTTCTCCCTCAGCAGATCTGTGAGCTGGGACTCTGTGAGCTCGCTCGATTTCCAGCTTGTGGCCTGTTATGTCGAGCAGACTCGGGAAAAGCTTGTCTAGGAATTTCACCATATCTCTGCCCTCCTCATGCTCAGGAATTCCAACAATTCAAATGTTATTCCTGCGGCTTCTATTCTCAAGATCTTCAAGATTTTAAAGAACACATTCCAAATCAACTTTGGTCGCGGACGGATTAGCGGCTAATTCCCTCTCTGATGACTCCAAATAATCGATTCGTTTTTCTACATCTGTCACTCTTGTAACTAACTCAATTTTTTTCCATCACCGTAATCGATTGATGTATTACAGCGAGATCCTCCAAGTCCACAAGTAACTTCGTCAACATCACCAACATGTTGGACAGTTGACGCTGGATTCCTTCTCCCGCCACACCACCCAAATCGAGTCCCCGGTCCACAGGCCTGTCTGGGCTTTCATCTTGAACCCGTAAGTGTATTTTAATGTCTCCAGAGCCAGAGGATTTTGACTTCTTTGCCATGTTTACCTCAAACAGCAAATGTGTAACTGAGTGTATCGAATTTCACCGGTTTATATCATGAAAATAATTTTTAAAAATTAGCAAAGTGCGCAGAGCTGTCTCTCACATGTCTGCCTTCCATGGCGTCACGTGGCTCCTCCGAAGTATGTAAATCTTAAAAATAGGCTACAAATTATTTTTAAAGTGTGTGATCATATGAATGACCAGTAATGATATCTATGCATTCCATTTTAAGAGTGTAGTCCATCAATAAACAAAGGTGATGCAGGCTGAGATCAATGAGGTGCATTGTAGTTCAACCGGCAGGTCGTTTCGGTGAGGTTTGGTGGGGCCCATCCTAAATCCAAGGTTCAGGCAAAGGCAGTGGCATATGAAATATCCCATGTCTTGTGGTTGAATTTGGCATCAGTTCATCCTCTGACGTCCATCGTAATAGACTGAAGTGATGTCTGGCTGGCACCGGCTGCATTTAGTCATTATGACTCAGTGACACGTAGCAGTGGAGTCTGACACCAAGCAGGAACGGATATGGCCTGCTCTGGTAATATGAAGCTCGAGGTTGAGACAGGGAAACAAATAGAATAATATTAGGGTAGATGCCATTCAATTTATTGCAGAGTTATAAATTATGATAAATGTTTCTGGTTCCGGCAGACCTAACTAAAGCAGACTAATTGTGAATTGATGGATAAATTGGATGTATGCCTGGCTAAATAGATGAGTCTTTAGTCTAGACTTAAACTGAGTGAGTGTGTCTGCATCCCAAACATTATTAGGGAGACTATTCCATAGTCAAGGAGCCAAATAGGAAAAGGATCTACCTCCTTTTATGGATTTTGATATTCTAGGAACTATTAACAAGCCAGAATTTGCGATCGTAATAAACGTGATGGAATATAGCATGGTAGAAGGTCACTTAAGTACTGTGGAGCTAGACCATTCAAAGCTTTGTAGGTAGTTAACAGAATTTTAAAATTAATAAAAAATTTAACAGTTAGACAATGTAACGATGATAAAATGGGGCTAAGATGATCGTATTTCTTTGTTCTAGTCAGCACTCAGGCAGCTGCATTTTGAACCAATTGAAGTATATTTTTTTAACTTGCTGGACATCCTCCCAGTAATGCATTACAATAATCTAGTCTTGAGGTCATGAATGCACGAATTAGTTTTTCTGCATCAGCAACAGCATGTGTCATAACTTAGCAATATTTCTGAGGTGGAACAATGCTGTTCTACAAACAATGGAAATTTTATTTTCAAAGGAGAGATTGGTATCAAATATAACACCTAAGTTCTTCGCTGTAGAAGATGGTGTAACAGTACATCCATCGAGAGGCAAATGATATTTTAGCGCCATATTTTTAAAGGTTTTTGGTTCAATAATTAGTACCACTGTTTTGTCAGAATTGAGTAGAAGGAATTTTCTGGCCATCCAATTTTTGATTTCATTGATACAGTCTGCTAATTTGGAGAATTGTGAAATTATTCCACGATTCCTGATAATATCGGGAAGCATATATAAGGAGAAAAGCAGAGGCCCTAAAACTGATCCCTGTGGCACTCCATCCTTAACTTTTGTTTGATTTGACAATTCCTCGTTTACCCAGACATAGTGGTAGTGGTCTGCTAAATAGGACCTAAACCATGCTAATGCAAGTCCACAAATAACAACATCATTCTCAAGCCTATTCAAGAGAATGTCGTGAAATATCGTGTCGAAGGCAGCACTAAGATCTAAAAACACTAGAAGTGAAATGCAGCCGCGATCAGATGATAAGAGCAAGTCATTTGTAACTCTGATAAGTGCAGTCTCTGTACTGTGATGGGGCCTAAATCCTGACTGAAATTGTTCATATTTTCCATGTCTCAGTAGAAATGAACATAGTTGGGAGGACTCTACCTTTTCTAGTATTTTGGACATAAATGGGAGATATGAAATCGGTCTATAATTAGGCAATTCTCCAAGATAAGAGGTTTGATAAATGCCATTTTAAAGTTTCTTGGGAAATGTCATAAGGATAGAGAGGAGTTAATAATATTAAGAAGAGGTTCTGAGATTACGGAGAATACCTCTTTTAAGAACTTAGTTGGTATTGGATCTAACATACATGTTGTGGCTTTTGATATTTCGATAATTTTGTTAGCTCTTCATGACATATGACAGCGAGGGATTGAAGTTGCTCATGAGCAAAACTATGAGACACTGTTTTCTGAGGTGCTGTGACAGATGATTGCATAATTCAAATTTGATTTCTGATGATTTCAATTTTATCAGTCAAGAAATTTATGAAATCATTACTATTGTGCTGCGACGGAAGATCTGGTTCAGTCGAGGCTTTATTCCTAACCAATTTAGCCACAGTACTGAATAAACACCTAGGATTGTTGTGGTTATTTTTTTATGAGTTTGCTAAAGTAGCTACAGACACTATCCTTCCATGCACAGCGAAATACCTCTAATTTTGTATTCTTCCACTTGCACTCCATTTTCCGAGCTGCTCTCTTGAGAGCATGAGTGTGATCATTGTACCATGGTGCAGGGCTTTTTTCTTTAATTTTCTTTAATCGAAGGGGGCGACACTATTAAGAGTGCTATAGATGACTGTATTTATATTTTCTGTTATTACATCAAGTTCCTCTAGACCATTTGGCTTACTGAGTGTATGAAATAGCTCTGGAAAATTATTATTTTTAGTGAGCTTTAGTGGTCGAAGGTTTAGTTCTACCTGAATGATAGCGTGGTGTAGATTGAGTGACCTTAGCTGATCGCAGCATACAAGAGACAAGGTAATGATCTGAAATGTCATCGCTCTGTGGCAGAATTTCTATAGTATCAACGTCAACTCCATGTGACTGAGTTGCATGAGTTGGTGTTGGTCCTGTCACATTTTGTCTGACTCCCAAGTGAGTCGAGAATATCGATAAATGCTAATCCCAATGTGTAATTTTCATTATTTATGTGAATGTTGAAGTCAGCAACAATTAAAGCTCTACCTACAGTAACTACTAGATCTGATAGAAAATTTGCAAATTCACCAACAAAATCTAAATAAGGCCCGAGTGATCTATATACTGTAGCAAGGACAAAAGACGACAGAGATTTTTTATTTATATCTGACGGTGTCATATTAACCATTATTAGTTCAAAATACTTAAATTTATATCCTTTCCTCTGAGTAACACCAAAAACTTCACTGTAAATTGTAGTAACACTTCCTCCTCGACCCTTCAGATGAGGCTCATGTTTATAACGATAACCTGGGGGGTAGACCCATTGAAACTAATATATTAATCTGGTTTAAGCCATGTTTCAGTCAAACGATGATCTTTAATAATTTAAATTACAATTAGTGCCTTGGTTGAAAGAGATCTAATAGTAGCCCTACCTTTATATGATGTTTATCTTCAAGTGTTTCTAAATGATTTAGTGAGGGGTTTGTGTTTGGTAGTTTGGGGAACAGACACAGTCTCTGTGTGATATCTAGGTGATACAGTCTCTATGTGTTGTAGTTTATGTGACCTGTATGACATCTCAAGGCAGCTAGCAGACGTTCGGATTAACCAGTTTGTCTGCTTCCTGACCTGGAAGCTTCCTGACCTCATTTGCTTGTGAATCGGACTACACTGATTGCACTATTTTTCTATGCTATGATACAGACTTTTTATCTCATTGCATTCATTTCAGACTACAAGATCACAACTTGGGTAACATTTATTTTCATAATATTTTATTTCTCTCTGGATTCAGTATTTTTTATTGTGCCCCGGACATGCACTTTAAAAGTCTGATTTCTGATAAGTCTGATATTGACTAAAGCAATCTTTAAAAAGAAAAATGTTTATCCCCTTTTCTCCCCAATTTGGAATGCCCAATTCACACTACTTAGTAGGTCCTCGTGGTGGCGCGGTTACTCACCTCAATCTGGGTAGCGGAGGACAAGTCTCAGTTGCCTCCACTTCTGAGACTGTCAATCCGTGCATCTTATCATGTGACTCATTGTGCATGACACCGCGGAGACTCACAGCATGCGCAAATTACCAAGCGCCCCATTGAGAGGGAGAACCACTTATCGCAACCACGAGGAGGTTACCCCATGTGACTCTACCCTCCCTAGCAACCGGGCCAATTTGGTTGCTTAGGAGACCTGGCTGGAGTCACTCAGCACGCCCTGGATTCGAACTCACGACTCCAGGGATGGTAGTCAGCATAAATACTCGCTGAATTACTCAGGCCCCCCGACTAAAGCCATCTTTATAAAGAGTCATGTAAATGCGCTAGTCTGACTGAAATAGTACTTGTCTGGTTTTTGCGAAATCGAACTAACAGACCTAGATAATGCGGTTGTAGATCGGTTCTGTCTAGCATGTATATACGTTTCAATCGGTCCACAATAGTCCTCGGCGTTATGCGTGGAGAAGAGTAACAACAACAATACAGTGGGTGTGTTTCATTCAGAAGTGATTATATCTATGCCCTATTTCCTTCGCAGACTTTACCATCCACTGTGAGGGCTTTGGAGGGCTGAAAGGTGTGGGGCTAAAAAATAACATTTATTCGGAACTCACCTTTTAATACATTTTTATTGGAAATTCTGTTTGAATATCGGCTATCATGCCTTTGAAGGCTGATTTATCTTGTAATCTTTTGTCCTTTGACTAATCTGTCTGCCATAGTAACACTCTTATCACCCAATAAATGTCTTTCTTTAATAAAATAAGTATAAAAAACTTTTTCATAATCTTACGTGCACTATTTTCACAATTTCCATCATAAAATACAATAAGAGGGTAACAGATGCATACTATGTCCCAGGTAAGCATGCTAGCGTTAGCGCTATGAATACAGGATGTAAACATTACAAATTACACATTATCTCCTGCAAATATCTTTGAGTTATCATCAAAGTGGTTATAATAGCTTATTTTACTGAACTCATGTGGATTCCATTGATAGAATGAGGCAGAAAACATGATTTTTATTGAATATGCAGCATGAAGCAAATGACAGGTACAGATACAGAACTGCTTAAGTACTCAGACAAGAAATACCAGAGATCACAAGGAAGATATAAAACCATATATTTTCTTAATCGTCTATTTATTCATGACATCTCAGTCTAAACAAGTTTTATTATAACACTTTACACTGGATTATGTCCAAGTGAAGCAAAGCAGAGCTCATATAGTAAAAACAATCCAGGAGCAAATGGTGTCGTCTTCTGCCTTCGGACATCACCATAAGCACAACGGATAATATACAGCAGGACTAGTCAACTGGCGGCCCACAGGCCAATTCCGGCCCACCAATCATCTTTGTCTGGCCCTCCACTGTTTTTTGATCAAATTTCCTTGGCGTCTGAAATACCAGAGTGCTCTCTGTGCAGTTCATGGGCACGAGCCTCAGTAACCAGCGGTGAGTTTAACAACGCTCAGTGGTGTGTGCAGCAGCATTCAGCCATCATCAGTTGTGTGAACCGGAGCACGTGTTTAAGCTTTTCTGGCAGTAGTTTAGTTACACTGCTTTGCTAAACATGGATCGCACCATTTAGGTGAGCATTCGATCGTGTCTTTTTCAATCAAATGAATTTATATAAATTGCTTAGTTGTGTAGAGTGCGGTCAAATTTACAGATGTAAAAAGTTGTCAGCACATACGCACATCTCAGGCAACAAAAGATATATCGATGATGAAAACCGAACGGGCAAAGAAAATGGGCGAAAAGTTTGCTTTTATTCACTATTCTTGAAGTGTTAAACAGGCATGTCTCATCTGTGCAGGGTCTCGTCAAAAAGTGATAATGTGGAACTGAACTGAACTGAACCTGCAACTATCCGGATTATATTTGGTTCTATCTGGCCATGTACATATATAAATATAAACAAATATAAAAATATGTAAAACAAAATAAACATACCTGTTGAAGTGTAGAACTTGCACTTGCAGATATTTAGCAGTTTAATTGCTCATATTTTCAGTGTACGTGAGTTTATTGCATCTTTATATCTGCAGTTTTAATTCCTTCCCCAGATTATTCTTGAGAAAAAGTGAAAAGCCCAATGCTTTGACAAGTGCTGTTTCTACTATTCTTTAAACAAAGAAAGCCTCAAAGACTCAAATAGCCACAAAGTAATATTTTTCATGACTTATTTTCTGCATTTTTATCAGGCGTGAGCATTATTCAGCAAGCCGCACTTCAGCTCCCTGCAGTATGAATAACTTATGCAAATGACTATGTACTGCTCATAGTTTTACTGTTTGCAGATATACTGCTGTTATTTTATTTGTTGTAACTTGCAGTTATTTGTCATTTTGTGATTATTCAGATCTCATACTTAATATGTTGTCTTTGGTTGTCACCATTATTGTGATTTGTATGTCAAATAATCAGGTCTTTGTGAGGTACGGTGTTAATGTGCACATGCAGAAATACACTACGATGAGTTGTAATTTCAAAATAAAAGTCCTTTCAGTTTTTCAAAATAAACGCTATTGTATTGGCTTAACCTTACAGAGTCTTTTGATGTTCGCTCTGTAATGGGGTCCGCGCGGCTGCCTATATCACCTGTAGGACGGGGCCGGTACTTGCGCAGCAACGGGCCGACCCAAATTACCCAGCGGCCTACCGGGAAAACACCCGGTGCTCCCGACTGGCCATCGGGAGAACCCGGTGGGCGGGCCCGAAACGGCCGAATGGGCTGCATTAAGCTGAAATGAGCCGCCGCGTTATGCAGAACGGGCCACAAAACGGCACCGCGATATTCTGAAGGGGGCAGCGATATGCAGAAAAGGACAGGGCCCCCCCCCCCCCCCCACCTCCAACTTTTGGGCCAGTTTCTATGTAAAATCCCGGGCCGATTTCTCTTCCCAGTCCACCCCTGCGCCCCTGGTTCTACATACAGTTGTGAGTCAACCATTTCAATCACGAACAGCATCAACTCAGTTTGTTCTTCTTTTTCTTATGATTATCTGCAGGACTAATTTCCCCCTCACTGAATAAGATGATACTTTATAGAAAAAATGAAAGAACATTTTAGCTTTTTTTTTTTCAAAAAGAAAATTAAATGTGAGATGTGTCTTTTTGTAGGAGAACCAGTTGACTTTAGCAAGTGTCTCTCCATTTAATCTCATTGTCTGGGACAAACAATTGAGATATTAAAGAGATCTAATTTGTGATTTTACATTCTGTGAATGTGGTCCACCCTAACCGGGCAACATAGAGCTGTGTTGGATGGTTGAACTCTCTTTATTAGGGTATAACAAGAAATAACCAAGCATTTATGGCAGTGAAGACTTTGGTGGGGTTTTTTCAGACTTTGGCAGAGGCCGGCATGTCTGCAGTGTCCGGGGGAGTCGGATCTGTCTCTGAGCCAGCGCTCTGTCATCTGTCAGACCAATTCAGCTCAGGTTTACACTTTAACGGATACCTACTTTCTGCCACCATGGAGTGGGGGTGTACAAGGCGCTCCAGATTTAGTATGAATATGTTATTTATTCCCATTTTTCTTTTCCTTTTTTTTTAAATCCGTGGGTGTGGATATTTTTCTTTGCTCCGTGAGGCATCTTCTTTTGCAAGGTTTGAGAAACCTAAGCCATTCCACAACGCCTACCGCAGAGCTACCCGAGAACTCACACAAACTAACAAGACCAAGTGGGTCTTTTGGGTAAATTTGTAAAACGTCATTACACACCACAATGTCTTGCCTTATCACTCTTATTTTGTCTTTCTAAAGTGGCATTCACACTGACAGCGATTTTTAGACTAAACAACCAGACGTGTTTCATTTTCAATGCAGCTAGAGACTACATTTTCACTTTTACCAACAAAGGAATTTATCCACTGCTGCTACGATTATGTGAAAGAGGTATTGAATTCCCAACATACAGTAGTCTCATGACAACTCGTAATAATAAAGATGGCGTAATCGTAAGATTTCGTACGACTTGTACGAAAAGGGAATGACTTTCAGACTGCATTTCAAATCGATGCCTTACAGGCATCACATTATAGGTAGCCTCCAATCCAAAACATTATTTTGAAAAAGGAAACATCTGTGAACAAATTTGGTCACTCATTTCATATTAATTTACGCAATACAGATGAATGATGTTTGTCAATAACCCACCAATAATACACTTCCTTCATCTCGTTTCAAACCCGAGGATTTCTTTGTTCCGTGGTACACAACAGTGATTTTCCTATTAAAATCATGGTTAGCTTTAGGGTTTGGGCTTAAACTTTTAATAACATTATTCGTTGGTTTGTTCATTTTTCTCTATGGGAGTAAAAGTGGTACACTTTCTTACGATTTCACCATCTTGTACAATTATTACTACTTGTCATGAGTCTGGGTTGTGAATTCCTTCATGTTTACACGTTTGACTTCACGTTTGTTGGCTTCTTGTTTTAGTGGCCTTCAATAATCATGCATGAAAATACGATGCCGTCTTGAGTCATTTCCTGACTGCAAACATATCATGCCATCTTCAGGAAGAATGCCAGACGAAAATGCAATTAGAGCATCTGTGTTCTGCAGTTACCTGCCGATCATTACGATCTGTTTTACTGCCTCTGAATTAAATGACACATTCAGCAAAACAAACAGGAGAATTGACCGTACAACTGTTACTTTTACTGACCTTACAATGTGTGTTTAGCACAACTGCATCCTTCCATACTGGAGAGATTAATGCACATCCTCACAGACAGGATTTCCATGTGGCACTAGTGTGCATTATACTGTTTAAGTTGGACAGTTTAGAATTCCTATATACGGAATGATTGTTATCGTCTCTACAGGATGCCTGCTGGGCCTTGAACTCTCCAAACATTCCTCAACCTCACCTTCATATAATTTTGGCTTACACTAGTTTCAGATGGCACTTCTAAAGCTTTAGTGCTCTTTACAAGCACCATTAACGGCTCTTTCTGCTCACGCCCGCTGCTCTAGAGGAAAAGCACGACAGCAAGACACAAAATGACAAAGTGTTCACACAAATCCAGGTGTTCTTTGGAAAAAAGAAATGCTAGGAACCGTTCATGAGTCATGAAGGATCTTATGCAAGAGTAATTTATTTATTTATTTTTTTTCAATTTGGAATGCCCAATTCCCAGTGTGCTTTTAAGTCCTTGTAGTCACGTAGTGATTCGCCTCAGTCTGGGTGACGGAGGATGAATCCCAGCTGCCTCCACGTCTGAGACCGTCAATCTTATCACGTGGCTTGTTGAGCGCGTTGACACGGAGACATAGTGCGTGTGGAGGCTTCACGCCAATTTGGTTGCTTTGGAGACCTGGCTGGAGTCACTCAGCACACCCTGGGATTCGAACTAGCAAACTAGTGAACTCCAGAGGTGGTAGCCAGCATCTTTACCACTGAGCTACCCAGGCCCCCCCCATGCAAGAGATATTTTATAAAACTTTAAACTTAAATATATCATAAAATGTCAATATTTTATAATAGGGTGTTTTTCTTCACTTTTCAAATGCCTTTTTATGTGTAGATTTGACTGTTTTAGCCTTGTCCCAGACCCAGACTTTCAATATTAAACTATGAAAATCCATTATAAAAATACTAATAATTACATGTTTAAAATGATAATAATGTAAACAAAGAGTGAAATAAACGTAAAAAAAAATTGTAAAAATGTTTTCTCACCTTTTCTCCCAATTTGGAATGCCCAATTCCCAATGCGCTCTAAGTCCTCGTGGTGGTGTAGTGACTCACCTCAATCCGGGTGGCGGAGGACGAATCTCAGTTGCCTCCGCATCTGAGACCGTCAATCCGCGCATCTTATCATGTGGCTTGTTGAGCGTGTTACCGCGGAGACGTAGCGCGTGTGGAGGCTTCACGCTATTCTCCGCAGCATCCACGCTCAACTCACCACACACCCCACCGAGAGCGAGAACCACATTATAGCGACCACAAGGAGGTTACCCCATGTGACTCTACCCTCCCTAGCAACCGGGCCAATTTGGTTGCTTAGGAGACCTGGCTGGAGTCGCTCAGCACGCTCTGGATTTGAACTAGCGACTCCAGTTGTGATAGTCAGCGTATTTTACCACTGAGCTACCCAGACCCACTTTTTAAAATTGTTATATTTATTGTGTGAATATTTATTATAATTATTAAAAAAATTACGACTGTCCCACAGTTTTGCCGTCATTTCCACCACACCAAACAATTTTGCCACTAATAAAGTTTTTTCAAAAGTTATTGTACTTGTTAACTAAGTGCACAAAAGAGTGGATAAATAAAATGTTAGCGGTTTCAGTTGCATTTTACCTCAGCTCTTTTCATACTAAAAATGTCCAAAAGAAGCATTGAAAAGTTTGATTCATTTTGGGCAATTTTTGGTCAAATGAACCAGTTCAAAAAAAGTGATTCACTGATTCATTTGACTGACTGTCTGGCAGCGGGGCAATTTTGTACCGAAATATTTAGTTATAAGGTACTGTTCAACATTAGGGATATTAAAAGCACAAACGGTATCACCATTAATATCTGCCGTGACTCAGTTGTTCCCAGTAATTCTTAAATCATGATCTCATGCATCAAACAAGACAAAATAAAAGATCTCAACACAATAAAAGTGTTTCCAAGTTTGAATGTTGCCACATTTCCCTTTCACCCATGAAACTGTCTCTAATAACAATGAGCTCACATTCACTGGCTTTGTGCTGATGAAGAGACACGGAAAACTGGGCCAGTGTGCTTCTGCTCCAGTGGCTGAATCAATGCAGAGGTGCGTCTCAAAGGAAGATTTGTGTACAGAACTTAATTGCAAATCCCATGATTTCATCGTTAGGGTCGCCTATCACGTTACTTAACTCTTCTTTTCCTTCTAAACCCAGCCAGCTGCCTGACAGCATTAATTTTCTATGACTCTAGATTATCTGGATCTGTATTTACTTGAATGTTTTTGTATATATATATTTTTTTCTTGAATTATTCTGTTGGAATCAGCAATGGATTATTGTCCATTTGCACAGAACTTCAGTGTTCTCTCATTGTAAATGACAAACTCAATGTGTGGCTTTCACGATAGACTTGTTTCAGCACTAAAATATGTTATAAAGCGTCAGCGTCAGTACTCGCTAAGCTACCCAGGTCCACTTTCTTCTATTGTTACTCAATTTCACAGCAAACGAAGAGAATTAAAAGCAGCGTCCCAACATCCTCTCTGGCTTTACCATATCAGCCTAATACCCATTCCTCCAATAACTAGGCATCTCTGGATGGAATTACAAGGTAAAGACTGCAAGAGAGAGTTGTTTACAGATGAAGAATGAAGACAAAATTTTAGAATGAAGGTTTTTCGGTCTGATTAAGCTATCAGTCAGATTAGTAGCGGATTATTAGGATTCATGTAAAAGTGGCCGCTGTTTTGGTAACAGCTGAGCAACTGGTAAACTGCTATAAAATGTGGTTAAGTTGTAGCTTTCGCTACTTTTAGTTTTTACTCCACAACACTAAGTGACAGTATGACTGAACTTAGAAACTAGACCGTGTTAAAATATCTCTTTGACGCAAGCGTAGTAAACTAAAAAAAGACTGGAATGAAAAACAGCCACTTGTTCACCAAGACATACATATTATGCTGGCCAACTTAACCAGTGACCACTAAAGAGTGCCTTTGCTTGCTGCTGGTGAAACACCAGACCAAAACTCTGAGTAAAGACTCAAGGAAAGAGAGAGAGAGAAAGTCGCTTCTAGTGAAGTGCGTCACCTCGTAGGGCTGGGCAACACCCTTCCGTTGGGACAGTTGCATCACCACAGTTCACCGCATCATCAAAGCGAGACGTCTCAGCTCAGCAGCACAACTGTGGGAGTAGCCCACGCTCCACATCCATATTAACAGAATAAAGCACTGGAGGCCACATACGCAACATTGCATTCCATATTTACAGCGGGATCATAGTTTTACTCATGGTAAAATGATAAACACATACACAGACACATGGACACACAGACACAAGTGCATTTTAGGTCACTAAATTCTATACTTAGTTACCACAGCACAGCTGGTGACATTTTTGATATGCATTCACCAACGTCAGTAGCAAAACAAAACACTTTGCACCACAATGCATTTTTTCAACACAGGAAAGACATTTCTTTCCAGTGGCCAAAATGCATTTGGGACTTGCACAAGAATTGAAAAACATGATTACTTGTTCAGTTGATGGAAAGTCTCTCTTTTCACACTTGGATGGATTGCTTGGTCCAACCCGAGTCCCCTGTAGTTTTTGGTCCCAACTGTGGTATGTTTGCATCATTAATGGGAGTATCATCAAACATCATCAGATCACGCGCAAAAAAAAAAAAACAACCACTTTCACACCAACTAAACGAACTGAAATCTGATATCAAATGGACTCGGTTCTGCACCAAAACTCTCAATGTGAAAGTGCTGCTCTCCTGGGTGGTGCCGTTTACACAGTTGTTCCAGCAGTTCTGGTGATGATCTCTGATCTTCTTCTTAAGACCCTGTTACTCCCAACATCACTGAAGCCAATTTCCTTGTGCCCCTCTAGAATCTTAACTGGTCCACGCTCTCCGTTTCTCTCTGTAAATGTGAACATTGTGGAAGAGAAAGTTTTTCTGGGTGCCACATCAAACTGCTCTACAATGACTCCATCAATCGACTGAACTTGTGTGTTCTTTAGACCTGTTAGTTAACAAAATTACCAAATTCTTCGTGAGGAAACAACTTTTGCTTGAAAGCACACTGTATCAAAAAGTGCTCTCCAGTCCAAAAAGAGCATTTGTTGAAGCTAAGCAGCAAAAAGGGTTTGTTTGAAATCCTGCTACATTAACATATGGAAGAAACAACCAATGATAAGAGTAAAATGTGGTAAAGCAACCCTCTACGGACATGTTGGAGAAAGAATCGCCATTGGCTAGTACATTTTTGTTTTTACTTGCCAGACTTTTGACGACATGCAAGCATGATACAACTGAAAAAGACATTAAACAAATTGAGAAAGGGGACCTCTTCATATATATGACTTCACACAATATATTATTGCAATATTGTACATTTTATTTGATATTTCGTTTTCTGAGTGTAGTACCTGCCACTCTGCAGATCCTTCTAAAGAATCATAACATTGGAAACAAGTGTTTGAAGTGTATTTTTAACAAGATCCCTGATCATTTCAGTGTTTTTTTTTTCCTCCCCAATTTGGAATGCCCAATTCCCACTACTTAATTGGTCCTCGTGTTGGCGCGGTTACTCACCTCAATCCGGGTGGCGGAGGACAAGTCTCAGTTGCCTCCGCTTCTGAGACGTCAATCCGTGCATCTTATCACGTGACTCGTTGTGCATGACACCACGGAGACTCACAGCATGTGGAGGCTCACGCTACTCTCCGCGATCCACACACAACTTACCACACGCCCCATTGAGAGCGAGAACCACTAATCACGACCACGAGGAGGTTACCCCATGTGACTCTACCCTCCCTAGCAACCGGGCCAATTTGGTTGCTTAGGAGACCTGACTGGAGTCACTCCGCACACCCTGGATTCGAACTCGTGACTCCAGGGGTGATAGTCAGCATCAATACTTGCTGAGCTACCCAGACCCCCATTTCAGTTTGTTCTTAAAGATTTGAGTGGCACATTTAAGCACAGATTGTTTTATGAATCTGTCACAGTGTCATGCAGCTTTATAAAAAGCCTGTTATTGAATAATACAGCAGCAAACCCACATCTCATGTGTGAGTGCAGCAGAGCACTGTGACTCATTTCACATGTGAAAAGGGGGTTTCTTAAAGGCACAACAACAAAAACAGCCCATTTTATTGTAAGGATCAGAGAGAGAGAGTGGAAAATGGGATGTCCAAAATATTAGTACTGTTTTTGATGCAAAAATGTTGACTAATGCTATAAGTGGATCTCAGGAAAAAATGCATGATATGATACCATTGCTTCCTTAGCTAACCATTTTTCAACCTCTTCTGCAAATCTTTTTCCCTTTGCCTCATCTTATTCTTCTGCAATATCTAACTGTCATGTTAATAAATGTCTCAGTCATGGTTACTGCAGACGTCACTGGGACTGATCAAATACAGTAGAGAGTGGTACGACTCAAAGGCGATCCAGAGCCAGTCTGTTCCTTTATTTGCTGTCCCAATTTGTTTTGGGGCTGCTTTACCATGTCTTCTGGTTGGCCTCAGCAGGACTGTTAACACACTGCACATTTTACACGCTGCCATTAAAAGCCGCACTCTTTAAATCCCAGGTTTATTTTTAGCTTGTCTCTGTTCTGGGGAAAAAAATTAGGAGAGTGGTTTGAATGCAGACTGGAGTTCATCTCCTCCAACCGTCCTGTGCCAGCTTCAACAATGCCTGTAAAAGTTCTAACTCAATCACACACATATTTTAGACTTTTGCTTTCTAAAAGAGCAGTTTGATAGATTGCTTCTCATTTTGACTTCTCTGAGGCTGCTACAAAAGTAGGAGTAATTAAAATAGTGATGCTACAAAATTAATTAGATTATTTAATTGCTCAGTGTAGTTATTTGAGTAACGAGCTAATTTTTCCATTAAATAATGGTGTAGCATGAAAAAACACTACATTGCTGTTTTTAGCATGTATAAACACTACATTGCTGTTTTTAGCATGTATAAACACTACACTGCTGTTTTTAGCATGACTAAACACTACATTGCTGTTTTTAGCATGACTAAACACTACATTGCTGTTTTTAGCATGACTAAACACTACATTGCTGTTTTTTGCATAACTAAACACTACATTCCTGTTTTTAGCATATCTAAACACTACATTGCTGTTTTTAGCATGACTAAACACTACATTGCTGTTTTTAGCATGACTAAACACTACATTGCTGTTTTTAGCATATCTAAACACTACATTGCTGTTTTTAGCATGACTAAATACTACATTGCTGTTTTTTGCATGACTAAACACTACATTGCTGTTTTTTGCATGACTAAACACTACATTGCTGTTTTTTGCATGACTAAACACTACATTGCTGTTTTTTGCATGACTAAACACGACATTGCTGTTTTTAACATGACTAAACACTAAATTTCTGTTTTTTGCATGGCTAAACACTACATTGCTGTTTTAGCATGACTAAACACTACATTGCTGTTTTAGCATGACTAAACACTACATTGCTGTTTTTAGTATATCTAAACACTACGTTGCTGTTTTTAGCATGACTAAACACTACATTGCTGTTTTAGCATATCTAAACACTACATTGCTGTTTTTAGCATGACTAAACACTACATTGCTGTTTTTAGTATATCTAAACACTACATTGCTGTTTTTAGCATGACTAAACACTACATTGCTGTTTTAGCATATCTAAACACTACGTTGCTGTTTTTAGCATGACTAAACACTACATTGCTGTTTTTTGCATGACTAAACACTACATTGCTGTTTTTTGCATGACTAAACACTACATTGCTGTTTTTAGCATGACTAAACACTACATTGCTGTTTTTAGCATGACTAAACACTACATTGCTCTTTTTAGCATGACTAAACACTACGTTGCTGTTTTTTGCATGACTAAACACTACATTGCTGTTTTTTGCATGACTAAACACTACATTGCTTTTTTTGCATGACTAAACACGACATTGCTGTTTTTAACATGACTAAACACTAAATTTCTGTTTTTTGCATGACTAAACACTACATTGCTGTTTTAGCATGACTAAACACTACATTGCTGTTTTTTTCCATGACTAAACACTACGTTGCTGTTTTTAGCATGTATAAACACTACATTGCTGTTTTTAGCAGGATTAAACACTACATTGCTGTTTTAGCATGACTAAACACTACATTGCTGTTTTTAGCATGACTAAACACTACATTGCTGTTTTTTCCATGACTAAACACTACGTTGCTGTTTTTAGCATGTATAAACACTACATTGCTGTTTTTAGCAGGACTAAACACTACATTGCTGTTTTTAGCATGACTAAACACTACGTTGCTGTTTTTAGCATGACTAAACACTACGTTGCTGTTTTTAGTATATCTAAACACTACGTTGCTGTTTTTAGCATGACTAAACACTACATTGCTGTTTTAGCATATCTAAACACTACATTGCTGTTTTTAGCATGACTAAACACTACATTGCTGTTTTTAGCATGACTAAACACTACATTGCTGTTTTAGCATATCTAAACACTACGTTGCTGTTTTTAGCATGTATAAACACTACATTGCTGTTTTTAGCATGTTTAAACTACATTGCTATGTTTAGCATGTTTAAACTACATTGCTGTTTTTAGCATGTATAAACACTACATTGCTGTTTTTAGCATATCTAAACACTACATTGCTGTTTTTAGCATGTATAAACACTACATTGATGTTTTTAGCATGACTAAACACTACATTGCTGTTTTTTTTAGCATGTATAAACACTACATTGATATTTTTAGCATGACTAAACACTACATTGCTATTTTTAACATGTTTAAACTACATTTCTGTTTTTAGCATGACTAAACACTACATTGCTGTTTTTAGCATGTATAAACACTACATTGCTGTTTTTAGCATGTATAAACACTACATTGCTGTTTTTTGCATGTATAAACTACATTGCTGTTTTTAGCATGTATAAACTACATTGCTGTTTTTAGCATGACTAAACACTACATTGCTGTTTTTAGCATGACTAAACACTACATTGCTGTTTTTTTCCATGACTAAACACTACATTGCTGTTTTTAGCATATCTAAACACTACATTGCTGTTTTTTTCCATGACTAAATACTACATTACTGTTTTTAGCATATCTAAACACTACATTGCTGTTTTTTTCCATGACTAAATACTACATTACTGTTTTTAGCATATCTAAATACTACATTACTGTTTTTAGCATATCTAAATACTACATTACTGTTTTTAGCATATCTAAACACTACATTGCTGTTTTTTTCCATGACTAAACACTACATTACTGTTTTTAGCATATCTAAACACTACATTGCTGTTTTTTTCCATGACTAAATACTACATTACTGTTTTTAGCATATCTAAACACTACATTGCTGTTTTTTTCCATGACTAAATACTACATTACTGTTTTTAGCATATCTAAACACTACATTGCTGTTTTTTTCCATGACTAAACACTACATCGCTGTTTTTAGCATATCTAAACACTACATTGCTGTTTTTTGCATGACTAAACACTACATCGCTGTTTTTAGCATATCTAAACACTACATCGCTGTTTTTAGCATATCTAAACACTACATTGCTGTTTTTAGCATATCTAAACACTACATTGCTGTTTTTTGCATGACTAAACACTACATTGCTGTTTTTAGCATGTATAAACTACATTGCTGTTTTTAGCATGACTAAACACTACATTGCTGTTTTTAGCATGTTTAAACTACATTGCTGTTTTTAGCATGACTAAACACTACATTGCTATTTTTAGCATGTTTAAACTACATTGCTGTTTTTAGCATGTATAAACACTACATTGCTGTTTTTTGCATGACTGTGGTCGACCGATGTATCGCCAAGGCTGATAAATCAGCCGATATTCTGACTTTTTTAATTATCTGCATCTGCCGATAAATTTTCCCGATTTGTTTCTTGAGGGTGCTGAGAATCCCCTGCTTGCATCTGAAGTGACTGAGACATGTAAACGACCAGTCCCGGTTCGTTTTCGTTCGTGCCATTGTGTTACTACAATAACAGACCGGTGTGCAACACAGTGTCATTTAAACGGTCCGCATATCAGAGCCTCGACAGATGAGTTTGAGCTCATAATGCAGTTAACTACTTTTTCAAGATTATACTTTGAGTAGTTTTGTGAAGTACAGTTTTTCAAAGTAGCTTCTCCATTTCTGCTCTACGAGTACTGGCAATAAACAGTCTATGCATGTGCATCATACTGACGTCAAAACATTGCTGTGCCAATATCCTCTAAACCCTGCATAATTGCCACAATGACATTATTCCAACATCACACCATGGGAGGCCAATCAAAGCCATTACACCATTTCTGTACATTATACACATGTAGAACATTATAAATGAGTTCTACACAATGTGTGGAGAGAATTGTCAGGTTTCTGTTATGTCATAATAAAAAGCAGACATAAAATCAAATGAAAAACAATGAAACTGCAGTTCAAGTGTTCTGCTGGGATCCCTGATTAAAAGGGAAACATCTTTTGCTGCTATTTTGTGCAATCCTTGACACTCACAAAACAAAAATGGTTATTATCTGCTGAAATGAAGCTGACTATTAAGCTTTGGCCCTAAAGATGCAACTTTTGACATTAATGACATCAAACATCACTGGTTCTCACATTTCTTGTTATTGAGGCCAAACTTGCTAATGTAGAGGTGCCACATTTGAATAAATGCCAGTGAGGTGTGAGAGCTAAGGCGAAATAACAACTTTGGTCTTTTCCTCACACAAAGCTATCGTATGGCTTAAAAAGAATGACATGAGGGAGAGTAAATAATTACATGGGGTATCCTCCTCGCGGTCGCTATAATGTGGTTCTCGCTCTCGGTGGGGCGTGTGGTGAGTTGTGCGTGGATACCGCGGAGAATAGCGTGAAGCCTCCACACGCGATACGTCTCCGCAGTAACGCACTCAACAAGTCACGTGATAAGATGCACGGATTGGGAATTGGGCATTCAGGGGAGAAAGAAATCCCAAAAAATAAAAATAAAAATTATGGACATTTTAGCAGTTATAGAAATCCCCCAATCAGTTTCTGTAATGCAAAATGCAAAAAAACAAAAAAACAATTAAGAGATTAAGTAAATTTACATTTTACAAATCTAAGTGCATTTCACTCTGTGAAATTGTTGTGTTTTAATGAAGTAAACTGAATGAAGTTTACTAAACTCCAGATTGATTTTGACAATTATTTGAGTTTCTTCATATTAAGTACAGTGTAAACTCAATATCTTGTGTTGCAAATTAAGTAAAGTTCAAAACATAAAAACATAAACATCTGTTTATTTCAATGAGCAACATTTGCAGAAAAATATACATTTTTTTGTGAATAAATGTATTTTTAGGCGAATTTAACACTTATTAAAAAAATGTGCAATTAATGTAAAATGATTCTGTATATTCTCTGTAAAAATACCTTTTTTTTTTACACTGGAAGAAATCATTTTACGGACATTTTTAAAGATATCTCAGGTTAAAATGACATTTTAAAACATGACGTTTACTTTCATTTAAAGGAGAATGCCTGTTTTTTTTTTGTTTTGTTTTTTTTCCAGTAAAACATATAATCAGTTAAGTAACAGGTAAAATGTAAATTTGTTGTCAGTAAATGTATATTAGGGGAATTTAACACTTTTATTGATAAATCTGTAATGAATGTTAAATTATACTGTATTTTCTCTGTAAAAATAAATGTATATTTTACAGTGTCGGTTTTGTATTTTTTTTGCTTAAAATAGCATATAAAGATGATTGTATTTGTGATCTTACAAAATATGTTAGCGCTGAATATATTTTAGAGCCTCTAGGCGGAGCTGGAATGAGTTACGGTTCGATTTACTGATGAAATTAAATAAAACTCTGCATTTGTTTCCAGTAGTGAATTAAATTAGCTCCAGTCCAATCTATGAATGGGACACACTGAAATTGAATCCCAATTGTGCTTAACTGTGAGCTGGGCCACTTAAGAGACTTTAAGTCAAATAAGAGACAAACTGAGGACAGTGTCTAGAAGGAATCCGTGAGAAATCAGCAGACAAATTCTTTCTGTCAGTCAATAGTTGAGGACTGTTGAACATGGCATCATCGCTGACTCAAAGAAGTGAGCTGTTTATGATTCATAACGCAATTGCTGCGTGAGGACTCTTGACCAATCAGAGCACAGAACAACATCTAAGTGCAGATGTTAGTCAACCGGAATTCGTAATTTGCTCTATTTACTTTCTTAATACATGTTTCTGGTCTTGTGCACAGCTCAATGGTGCAGATTATTCCAAAGGAAAATAAATGTTTGTCTTCATATTTTTTTAATCAAAAGTTGGACCCACTTTATATTAGATGGCCTTAACTACTATGTACTTAACCATTTGATACAATGTACTTAGTATGTACATACATGTTGTTGCATTGTAATTACATTTGTAGTTACACTGTTAACTTTACCTCTGATCTTAACCTCAAAACCCCTAACCCTAACCCTAACCCTACCCTTACTCCTAAACCTACCCATACCTCAACCTCAGTAGCAGCAAATGTGGGAAGTTTGCAGAACAGCATGTAGTTACACAGTAAATGCAGAGTCTTGTATGTATTTAATGTTAGCACATAGCAGTTAAGGCCACCTAATATAATGTGTGACCCAAAAGTTTAATAAAAATAAGGAATGGGGCCTGGGTAGTTCAGCGAGTAAAGATGTTGACTACCACCCCTGGAGTCGCGAGTGTGAATCCAGGGTGTGCTGAGTGACTCCAGCCAGGTCTCCTAAGCAACCAAATTGGCCCGGTTGCTAGGGAGGGTAGTGTCACATGGGGTAACCTCCTCGTGGTCGCTATAATGTGGTTCTCGCTCTCGGTGGGGCGCGTGGTGAGTTGTGCGTGGATGCTGCGGAGAATAGCGTGAAGCCTCCACACGCACTATGTCTCCGCGGTAACGTGCTCAACAAGCCACGTGATAAGATGCGCGGATTGACGGTCTCAGACGTGGAGGCAACTGATATTCGTCCTCCGCCACCCGGATTGATTGAGTCACTATGCCACCACAAGGACTTAGAGCGCATTGGGAATTGGGTGTTCCAAACTAGGGAGAAAAAAGAAAAAGAAAAAGAAAGGTTGAACCAAACCAGAGTTCCCACTGGTCTCTGTTTACATCATATTATTTGGGTCTGAACTGTGGTCCGATGGCGTCATCTATGTGAGTACAAGCAGCAACTGTTTAACACTGTAACTAAAGGTGACAACTCAAGAAGACATCAGTTTTATGGTGTTATTAAAGTATTCACCTCTTTGGATTTAAAACCCAAAATTTACATGCACAGAACAACACTTGTGTTTGTCTGCCACGGATGCATAGAATGTGCAATGATGTGTTGAATGTTAGCGTTTGTCTGCCGCGAGCCCGCGGATGCATTGCAAGAGATGTGAAGAATGTGAGCTGCTCTCTGAAGGGGATTTATTTGGAGAGAAGCACGTATGAGTAATGCATTATACCATAATAAATGCGATCGGGAGCCTGTGCAGACGCAAATTATGTCATCACAAGTAGTTCACTTCTGCAGTTGGGCACGACTGTGTGTATGTCAGCAGCGAGCCGTACCAGAGTTCACATGAACCATACCCCAGACCACATTTCAAGCGGACATTGGGGTGGATGGTAGGTGCGAGGACTCTACTACGGCGCATACCTTCTCCTTCCCGGATTTCGGCACCAGTGTAACAAAGGATAAAAGTTGGGAAAGGAGGAGGTGAGAACTGGCTTGACAATATAAATTATATTTAATGGTTAACTTAAACAAAAAGACAAACACATGCAGAGTAGCTGCCCGTAACTCTCTCTCAAACTGCCACCTCCAGTCGCCTTTATCCCTCTTGAGGGCTTGATTAGCCTGATTAGGGTCCGGGTGTGCAGCATCACGACCTGGCCCCGCCCTCCTCCTGCCACAGATCCATTACAGTTTATTAATATAATACTGAAATATCATTATTATTTTAAGGATTATATTTCTTTTATTCATAAGTACTGTAATATATTTCTGTCCTATTTACTTCACCTTTACCTGGAGCTTTTATTTTGACACTGAAAGTGCAGTTTGTAGTTTACAATGTTTTGCATTTGGTGAAGTGCTGTCATCTTCTCCTTTTCTCTTATACTGTGCCGCCTTTGTAAATTTGTAAATTAATGTTGGGAATTGTGCGGATGCTTGAACATGCAGTTCTTTTCTTTCACAATCCACGTGAACTGCTCTGAAAGCGCTAAAAACACGAGCCCCGTGCGTGCACAGAACAGCATATCACCCGTTTATTCTGAAGCACACATAGACCATGTTTATCTGTCTTTAATCACAGCTTTTGCTGTTTAATAATCACATATTTTATTTTATTTAAATTGTGTAGCCCTGAAGGATCGTGAAATTAGTCTACTGATGCACTATTTATAACTTAATGACCAAATAAAAAGCACATTAAAATCATTGCAATATTCTCGATATTGCTTAAAGTTTTATCATCAGCAAAATCAACACGATTACTGCGTATCGTGACTTTTAGATAGATCGCCCAGCCCTACTTGCCACTATAACTTAAAAACAGGCATCGGTATGTTTCTAGACGCTGTGCATTCAGTAGTCCTCCTCAGGCAGTCACCAAAGAGATTTCTCATTGCTAAGAAATATAATCTTAAATCAGAAAAGCCAAGGGACAGAGAGCGGTGGAGGCCCTTTGAGTCCTAGAGAAATCTTGGCCGCCCGCTGCTCTAGAAATTGAGAGGAAAGGATTACGAGATTAGTACTAACAGGATGCAGTAAATTCTCATTATGCTATTTGGAGAGAAAAGGGCAGAAAATGTCAGACGGCTCAGAGTAGTCAAGAGAGAATACCAAATATTTACACACACGCCAATGCACACACACAAACACTGTTGGACAGGCAAACGTAGAATATGTCAGGCCGTTCTGGAGGACTGCGGGGAGGGGAACCGTACTGCCATTTTCTGTGAAAGTGTGCGTGAAGACTGCAGTGTTTGTGCATTGGTCTGTTTGAGCGAGAGAGAGAAGCCTGTCTTAATTTGGTCAGGGGAAGAAATTAGGTATTTGTCTCCTTTAATTATATACTTGCAGTACCTGGATGGTGTGGAAAAAGAGAAAATACTTTCTTTATGGTTCACACTGTACTGAGTCATAAGGCCAGAAACATACTCTACACAAGAACACCGATTTGAATGCTTGACCAGTTTAATTTAGGTGTTGTAATTCAGGTAACTAAACTATAAATATATGTCGGCTTAAACTAACTTGATCAGCAAGACTCTCTCCTTTTGCCTTGCAACAGAGTGCAGCAGTCAAAATCTCATTCATTTTCTGCATAGACAAATTTATTTCAAACAATATCTTCTAAACCTTTAAAAACAGACCTACCGTGAGCACCGAGGCTGTTAATGAATTGAAAATGCTTCTGCCGTTATTTTAATTTCATTTAAAAAAATTAATGTTTAATAGCTGCCCACTACCTATGATCCTGAGGAAAATCCACCAATCAGATAATCACAGCGAACAAACTGCGGCAAAAGAGCTCTGCAGCGACCGCCTGCTCCCATAACGCACTGGGAATCAAGTCGCTCTCCTTACACTCTCAAAATACTTAAATATCTGGATATATGGGGGCTGGGTATCTCAGCGAGTATTGACGCTGACTATCACCCCTGGAGTCGCGAGTTTGAATCCAGGGTGTGCTGAGTGACTCCAGCCAGGTCTCCTAAGCAACCAAATTGGCCCGGTTGCTAGGGAGGGTAGAGTCACATGGGGTAACCTCCTCGTGGTCGTGATTAGTGGTTCTCGCTCTCAATGGGGTGCGTGGTAAGTTGTGTGTGGATCGTGGAGAGTAGCATGAGCCTCCACATGCTGTGAGTCTCCGCGGTGTCATGCACAACAAGTCACGTGATAAGATGCGTGGATTGACGGTCTCAGACACGGAGGCAACTGAGATTTGTCCTCCGCCACCCGGATTGAGGCGAGTCACTACGCCACCACGAGGACTTAGAGCGCATTGGGAATTGGGCATTCCAAATTGGGGAGAAAATAAAAATAATAAAAAAAAAATAAAAAATAAAAAAATATATATATATATATATATATATATATATATATATATATATATATATGTGTATATATCTCATCATAAATATATTTACTTTATAATTTATCTCAAAGAACTTGCTTATTTTAATTATTTTAATATGTACATGTATGTATATATATATATATATATATATATATATATATATATATATATATATATATATATTTTTTTTTTTTATGTTAAATGAGGAGCTTGTTAAACAGCTGTCGTGAATTCAGCTACACACAGAAAATCTTCCTGCAGTTGTCTGCCAAAATAAAAGCTTGACAGTTTAGAACTCATTGGTTTAGCTGGAATGCATAGCAATGCCCTGTACATTGCAAAAATAGATTAATTTGTTTAATCCATAGGCAACTATGAATCTGAGTGGACATCCATGACGTGCGGAGTCCCACAAGGCTCAGTTCTTGCACCGCTCCTGTTCAACCTGTATATGCTACAACTAGGCCAAATTATGAAAAAGAACCAAATTGCGTATCATAGCTATGCAGACGACACCCAGATCTATCTAGACCAATCGCCTAATAACTACAGCCCCACAGACTCTCTGTGCCAGTGCATTGATGAAATTAACAGTTGGATCTGCCAAAACTTCCTTCAGATAAACAACAACAACACAGAGGTCATTGTATGCGAAATTCCAAAGGTGAGTTCATACCTTGACTCCAAGGGCCTAAAGACAAAAAATCAAGAAATATTGGTGTCATTTTGGAGTGAGACTTTAGTTTCAGTAGTCACATCAAAGCAATAACTAAATCAGCCTACTATCATATAAAAAATATAGTCAGAATTAGATGTTTTGTATCCAGTCAAGACTTATAGAAACTTGTTCATGCATTCATCACCGGTAGGGTAGACTACTGCAATGACTCCTCACCGACCTTCCCAAAAAGTCCATTAGACACCTGCAGCTCATTCAGAATGCCACTGCCAGGATTCTCACCCGAGCCAAAAAATCAGAGCATAGTACTCCAGTCCTCATGTCTTTACACTGGCTTCCAGTTACATTTAGAATTGATTTTAAAGTACTATTACTCGTTTATAAATCGCTCAATAACCTAAATACATTTCAGATATGCTTGTTGAATATAAACCTAACAGACCTTTCAGTCATTAGGATCAAGTCAGTTAGACATACAGAGGGTTTACTCCAAACAAGGTGAGACAGCGTTTAGCTATTATGCCACCCACAGCTGGCACCAGCCTCCAGAAGAGGTCAGGTGTGCCCCAACAGTAGCCACATTTAAATCCAGACTGAAAACACTTATGATTAACTGTGAATTGACTGTCTGAACACTGTGCTGCATGTACTGATTTCACTGAATCATTCTGTTTTGATGTGGCTTTATATGAGCGAAAAAGGCTTGACTTTTGTTTCTTGTTAAGAGGACCCTCAATGAGTAGCAGTAGCGGATGTAGGCATGGGTGACGTGCCATTGCCCAGGGTGGCATCTTGCGTTGTGTGGCGGCGGCATGAGGCACCCACACATACCCACCCCCCACCCCCCACCCCCCCGTCAACAACTTTGGGGGTGTGTTCAAGCGGGTTTCGCCCAGGGCGCCATAAAAGCTAGAACCACCACTGATGAGTAGCCTACGTCTTTTTATTGGATGTAGAACACGGGTAACACATTACAAAATTTAGGTCATATCGCAGTATTTTCCAAAATAATTGCAGTATGTCTTTTTGTCCATATCCTGCAGCACTAGGACTAATGCAGTGCACAGTAGATCTGTCAATATCAGAGTGTTTGTGTTCTTTGTAGAGTCTCGATCTGTAAGAAATAGAAGTGGCGACAGTAAATTAACTCTCTGCCCACTCCATGAATTCTTTCACTCTCCACAAGACGTTTTAAAGCAATTTACAGCCACAGAGAGTCACAACAAGGAAGCTTGTAGCTGCAGTGGAGGATCTCTTTCACCACACCGAGGATGGTATTGTCATTAAAATGCCACTAAAGCCTGAATCATCTCACAGGTGGATCTTCAAGTGCTCCAAACTTGCTTTTTCTCCGTTAACTCTTCTGTCAGGCAACTCCATCACTGGGCTCGCAATCACTATGGATCTCAGTCACCATCCGTGGCTTAAGTAGATTCATTAAGACAGCCCTGCCATTCTCAAAGCCATTGGACTTGCATGCATTTTCCACAAAGCTTCCTTAAAATGCAAGGCACGAGTCCAGCAGGCTGCTGCATCCAGTGGTTTGATAGATATACCATAATCCATGTAAAGTGATATGAGATGGAAAGTTCTCCGAATTTTGTGCTCCGACCTAAATCAAGAAAATGTCAGAAAATAGCTGTTTCGTAAATCACACCCTCCCCATTAAAACTAACGCAACGACTGACTTGCTGGAGAGAATTTACAGTGGGAAACATCAGGGAAACTAATATCTGGCTGTTAAGTCAAACAGATTTAACATTTAAAAACAAAACATCAATTGTCCATTGAAAGTAGACGGCTTCTCCCATCATATTCGGAACACGGAGTGACCGATCGGCCGTTGACACAAGCAAAGTCATAGACTTTGGACCCAGTTGGTCTTCGGACTGCTGAGGATTTCGCTAGACCTTCATTTAAGACCAGGTGGAGTTGTGTGGTCTTTAAGATCAACCTACTGTGTAGTGGACTCAGAGTCCAATATTAACACTCACCACATGCCAAATGTAAGTAAAAACTGGCTTTGGCGAGCTGGCTGGTAATCTTTTAAGGGACTGCAAAACGATATAGTTTAAATCAAATTGTGAGAATGATAGTTTGACCCTCACTGATGTAATTGATTTGAGTGATTCAAAGACATACAAATCAGCTACTAAAGAAAATCTGTCTCATCTTCTAACCACTTTACTATCATGAACTCCATGTTGCGACACATGTGGAGAATTCCCCACATTAAGCGACCAAAACGAAAATGAAGAACAAGATCACCATGGGTCTTCACGCTTTTTGGAGCCTAATCTCATGAAAAAACATGACTATGGTGGCATTTTTCCAAAAATGATATTGCACTTGGGGTGAAATGCCCACTTTTTATCCAAACAGATGCGGTTTTTAAGGTTAATGCTCTATTGAGGATTAAATCAACAAAAATGATCTCCCTACCCTAAACCTTATACCTAACCGATAGTGTCAGAAAAAGCACATTTGAGATGGAAAACGCAATTGAGAAGCAATCATGTCATCTTGTTGAGCTTCTACGACACTTTCGACTATTTGCATCGCAAGAGCAATGCTTTATCAGTTTGATTGCATCTGAACAAGCTTGTATATGTAGTTGATGTAATGCAAATGTTAAAACAAGTCATGCACTATAGTAAAAGTGTTTAGATGGCAAAAGAGCATTGTGTGAGGAACAGGGTGAAATGTAAGTGTTTGTGAACTGATAATCTGCCGTTTTACTTGTGATTTGTGTGAAAGTGAATAAAAGTCATTGTTGTTGGGGCCTGGGTAGTTCAGCGAGTATTGACGCTGACTACCACACCTGGAGTCGCGAGTTCGAATCCAGGGTGTGCTGAGTGACTCCAGCCAGGTCTCCTAAGCAACCAAATTGGCCCGGTTGCTAGGGAGGATAGAGTCACATGGGGTAACCTCCTCGTGGTCACTATAATGTGGTTCTCGCTCTCGGTGGGGCGCGTGGTGAGTTGTGCGTGGATGCCACGTAGAATAGCATGAAGCCTCCACGTGCGCTACGTCTCCGCGGTAACGCGCTCAACAAGCCACATGATAAGATGCGCGGATTGACGGTCTCAGACGCGGAGGCAACTTAGGTTCGTCCTCCGTCACCCGGATTGAGGCGAGTCACTACGCCACCATGAGGACTTAGAGCGCATTGGGAATTGGGCATTCCATATTGGGGAGAAAAGCAAAAAAAGAAGGAAAAAAACCACGTCATTGTTGTTGTAGCACCTCTAGAGTTCATTTCACCAGGAAATTGCCGTGATGCGTACAATGAGCCACATAAAAATTATTTTCCAAAAATGTAGGTATAGTAACGTGATTCTATGAGACCAGGTAGTTTTTGTGACAGGTGGCATTTTATGGAAACTGGCTCAACTGAGGCCATGTCCACACTAATACGATTTCGTTCGATAACATTAATTTTGGAACGTTTACAGCTCTTATCCACACTGAAAAACGGAGACTTTTGAAAACGCTCTATAACCACATGCTTTGGAAAACGATGACATTAGGAAACTGGAAACTGGGTTTTCAAACTTGGACTTTTTGCCACAAATATTGAAGGAAAAACAGCTAAATAATCCCACTGTCATATGAATATACTGTACTGTATATACTGTATTAATAGAAGTAATGAAACATACAGTGTTGTGGCCATTAAGAAATCTGTATTTCTGGTACATTTTATCAATGCACACAACATTTGGTAGCAAAATGTTAATTTAGGACCCTGATTGGAAATATTGGCTATATTTGCTCACAAACTGCTGCGTAGATTTTGGGAAACACGCAGAGAGCAGATGCATACAGCAAAGCCACTTTACAGTGGCCACACAGATTGAAAAAGCCCACTGAATCAAACATTTACTGACAGAGGCGTAGAGGGAGCGCATTCATATATTGTGCTCACATTGCCGCATGGATTTATTTCCTTGGCCCGAGTTCTATGATTCAACAGACAGAAATGTGGCGTTTCATCAGCGACACATGCACACCTTTTCATATTAACCTGCTGGTAAAGACATTGGAGTATTAAAAGCGCTCTTAATGCTTTCTATGAACTGCTTCCAGAGGGTAAAATAATCATGCCATCACATGTTCACATTAAAGTGCACTTAAAGAAAAAAAAACAAGTTTTGCCTTGGTGAGCTAACATGTCAGTAAAATGAACTGCGTTGCTGATGTTTGATTGACAAATGCGTCCGCAAAACTCGAAATATATCTGCACCGACATGCTTAACTGATTTCAGGAAGAAATTAATGTTGCATATAAAAATATTGCATATTTTTAAATATTCTGAAATAAAAAGTGTCCAGAGCAAAACTCGCTGCTACAGTGTTTTCTGGGTGTTTGCCAGGGCGTTGATGTGTGGTTGCTAGGCGTTTGCCAGGGCATTGATATGTGGTTGCTAGGCTGTTGCTCAGTGGTGGAAAAGTACCCAATTTCCATACTTTCAAAAAATGTACATATACCAATATATTGCATAAGTAAAAGTTAAAAGTACCTGGTTTTAAAAGCACTTTAGGATCAAAAGTAAAAAGTAAATACTGCAAATCCATTCATCCTATCAAAAATGTCATTTTTAAAGGAAGATTTTGGGTTCAATACGAGTTGAGCTCAGTTGACAGCATTTGTGGGATAATGTTGATTACAACGAAATTATTTCGACTCGTCCCTCCTTAAGAAAAAATTCTCACTGTTTCAAACGTATAGCCACAAGACGTAAACAATATGCATGTTGACCTGATTTTACTGTGATAAAATCACTTACTAACCTTTTATGTGTAAAGTTATATGCAATTTTACAACTTCGTTGCCATGACAACGTAACTCTGCAATCCTTAAAACCCTAAAACGACCGTAAAAAGGACAATTTAAACAAGTTTACAGCTCAAATAATTCATGAGTTTTAACAGGAGAATTAAAGTGCTTTTATAAAAGCTTCACATGAACACATTGGATAACTGGAGACCGCTTCAGCTCATTTGGAAAAACACCAACGTTAAACAAACCAAGATGCAATATTTTTAGATATTTAAAATGTTTGTCTGCTAACGCTCACGTGACGTCTGTTTACATACAGTGAATATCAAGTGTCAAGACTGACGTTTTGACCAATGTAGGCCTACATTGGGTTTCTTTGCCCTGTTTTATCAAATGTGTTTGTAGGATTTTATCAGCCCAGTCAATCGAATCAGTCTTCTTCCAGTGTAGAAGAGAAATACAGCTGTACACTGTGGTGGTAACCAACTCTTAACTGTTGGGAAACGCTTCATCAATGCTGCAGCAATTAAAGTTCTTCCATATGGAAAGGCCGTTTAGCTAATTAAATAAGCTGAGTGAATAAGTGCTTGAATGCATCAAGGCTCATATGACCTCTTCCCTTCTGAACAGCAAAAGTTTTTCTGCCGTGGAGCCAAAAAAAGCCAACAACAACCATTTGGGTTTCTGACTTGAATGACAACACAAACTCAAGCAAGATCAACACTCACTGTGTCAGCGACTGTTGGGAAAACAACTGACTCCACACAACCCATTTTTCAGGAATATTGGAGACCGGTCTCAGTGCAGAATGCCTTTCACGGGCCCTCCAACGTACCACTGTGTCCACCTTTCCTTATTACGGTCTAAAGCCCCTCGTTCATTTGCTGACATTTATTACAGGTCGTTCAGGCCTGTTGTTTAAGAATGCAATTTTTCTCACATGTGTATATTGTAGAGTAATAAACATCTTTTGCTATTAGCATGAACGGCATTCTTGAACTGAGCACATCTGCAAAAGTCTGACAAATTCAAACCGAGGACTGTAAAGAAGCACAAACTAAAACAACATCATTTCAAGAATGTTTTAAAGTTGCACTCAGTAAGGTTTTGTTTGTTTCACTGGCTCGTATTCGTCAGGGAACTTTATACTGATATGTATCGGCCTACTTACAAGTAAAGTGGAACATTTTCTATCCATGCTTTAACGGATAGTTCACCTAAAAATGAAAATTATAGGAAGAAATATTTGGAAATAGAAAATGAAATTATTATCGGATTTACTGGCCTCAGCAGTCTTTTACCAAATGATGAGATCATTTCAGATTTTAACGGAACAGGTTCTTGCAAATGGTGTGTTTAATATATTTTATTCATTTTTATAAAATACCACTAAAACAAAACTAATAATGTTTAGGTCTAACCTTGTGGTTCAGTAATGTTTTATTCACTAAAAAACACAGGCTATTAAAATTCATTCTCAGTATGTTTTATGGTATAGATTCAAAAGAGCCGACTCACAAGAGTCAGTCGTTCAGAAATCATACTACACAGGTAGTGCAGTATGTTGTGGTTCAAAAGAGTTAACTCATAGAGTCATTTGTTTGGGAATCAGACTACACGAGTTGTGCTGTGTTTCACACTGTAGATTCAAAAGAACCGACTCATCAGAGTAATTTGTTCGGGAATAAGACTACACTGGTCACACCTTATGTTTTGCGCAATTGAATCAAAAGAGCCGGCTCATAAGATTCATTTGTTCCGGTAAAAGTCTTCACTGGTCACACCTTATGTTTTGCACAATTGAATCAAAAGAGCCGGCTCATAAGAATCATTCGTTCTGGTAAAAGACTTCACTGGTCACACCTTATGTTTTGCACAATTGAATCAAAAGAGCCGGCTCATAAGATTCATTTGTTCCGGTAAAAGACTTCACTGGTCACACCTTGTTTTGCACAATTGAATCAAAAGAGCCGGCTCATAAGATTCATTTGTTCTGGTAAAAGACTTCACTGGTCATACCTTATGTTTTGCACAATTGAATCAAAAGAGCCGGCTCATAAGAGTCATTCGTTCTGGTAAAAGACTTCACTGGTCACACCTTATGTTTTGCACAATTGAATCAAAAGAGCCGGCTCATAAGATTCATTTGTTCCGGTAAAAGACTTCACTGGTCATACCTTATGTTTTGCACAATTGAATCAAAAGAGCCGGCTGATAAGAATCATTCGTTCGGGAATCAGACTACACTGGTCACACCTTATGTTTTGCACAATTGAATCAAAAGAGCCAGCTCATAAGAATCATTCGTTCGGGAATCAGACTTCACTGGTCATACCTTATGTTTTGCACAATTGAATCAAAAGAGCCGGCTCATAAGAGTCATTCGTTCTGGTATCAGACTTCACTGGTCACACCTTATGTTTTGCGCAATTGAATCAAAAGAGCCGGCTCATAAGAATCATTCGTTCGGGAATTAAACTACACTGATCAAAACTTATGTTTTGCGCTGTTAAATAAAAAAAATCGGGTCATTTGTTTGGGAATTGGACTTCACTGGTCACACTTTATGTTTTGTGCTGTAGATTGACGCTGTGGGTATTTAAAAAAATAAATAAACTGGTTCTGAATAAGAGCTGGTTCCCAAAGTTAAAAATAACTGAGTGCACCTTTAACATTGTGACACAGGTAATGTGTGTCAACACATGTAGAGTTGCCATTTACCAGTTTTGTGACTTGATCTGTCTCCTGTTGTTTATTGATCTGAACTGGTTAGCAACTGGGTTTCACCCCTGTTGGAAGCATTTTGTTACAACACCCTTAACTGAAGCAATTATGGGTCAATGATTTGAATAATGAATCATATTTTCCATGGTGGGGACTCGTCTGCAGCTCTGACCACAGGGATAGTGGGTGGAGATTGAACATCCTTCATCAGGTATCCAGCCGAACTGCTCGCTCTCATCAGGAGAGTGTTAATCATTAACGGCGCTGTTTGTGAGAAGACAAACCCCAGAAAGATGTCTGTCAGACCTGTAAGAGCCACAGGCACCAAACAGGATACTCCCTCCTCTCTGTTGTCGACTCACTCAAACCTTTCATGAGGAACTAAGCTGTGTTCAAACAGGATGCGTTCAAACGCTCCAGATTTGACAGCAGCAAAGTAGACATCAGACATTTGTTGCAACGCTCCACATAGGCGGAAATGACACTTGTCGCTCACCTGCGAATGAGTTAAAATTTGTCGCTGCATATTATAATCTTTAATCGCAAATGCTAGCAAACTTTTGCAATGTATAGCCCTAGCTAGATGGCATAGAGCACCCAGTCGTCGCCATCAATGGGGATAATTGGGACCAAAGTCTTGGCTATGTTGCGTATCGTACAGTCTGACATTATGTTGTATAGTGTGCCATGACTTTTACCAAAGATCTCACTAGGGTCATATCGTTAGGTCTGACGAGCAACAATCATAAAAGACTGTAAACATCATACAGTGTGCACCCTGCTTTATAGTAAATCCATCTCTGGGAGATGATAATGCAGAAAAGCTATATGCAATCAGGCGGTACCACTTTATGTTGTACGTATATCTTAAGGTTTTAAAATACAATTTGACACTTGTTTAGTTTGTGCTATTTGCTTAAATCAGTACTTTAGTAGTAGCAGTAAAGTGGATGTAGGCGTTACCATAGTAACCGACTGAAGACAAATGTCACC
The DNA here is from genome assembly GCF_019703515.2 of Myxocyprinus asiaticus. Classification (NCBI taxonomy): domain Eukaryota; kingdom Metazoa; phylum Chordata; class Actinopteri; order Cypriniformes; family Catostomidae; genus Myxocyprinus; species Myxocyprinus asiaticus. The sequence continues at coordinate 1,544,695 of NC_059390.1, forward strand.
CTACAGCTAATAAAAAAACTTCTGACTTTGGACAAAAGCCGCAATGTAGAAAATTGACCTCATTCACCAAAATGGAGAAAATCGATATAATTTGTCAGAAGTGTGAAAAACATACTGTATGTGTATAAATGTTGGCTTTACTTAGCTCGCCACAAACACGGTTATAACCTAATAAAAACAGCTTTTACGTTTACCAGTGTCTATACAACATCAATATAAGGCTGAACCCTAACAAGCTACATTAACAAATACAAAGAGGGCTATTAATCGCCCACGACTGTGCTCTCTGGAGCTCTCTGGAGCTCTCTGGAGCTCTGAGGGACGCAGACACCGCCCCTAGTTAACCAAACTTTCCACCGGCCACACTGGCTGAACCGCAGGGACTGCTGCTGTGTGTACTGCCGTCCAATTGGGTTTAACTGTCCCAGAAGACTCCTGAGATGGCCACAGACAAGTGTCCTCATCTCAGTGGAAACATGTTTGGATGAAAAGTGTGATTAGATCAGAATGCTTGCCGGCAGTGTGTGAAGAATACAAATGGGTTCAACTTCAAAAGGAATTTCTAGATGTCATTTTCAGGATGCAGTCTGGTGTTGCATTGGCTGGTTTTGATGGGTTCATCTCGTGACAAGTCGTAATGATAATATGAGATAGCGAAATTGACTTTTACTTCCATAGCGAAAAATGTATGAAATAACAATATTGTTACGATCTTTCCTAAGTGTAACCCCTAACCCAAACCCTAAACCTAAAAAGGAAACATCTGTTAACAAATTTGGGTTATCATTCCATATATATTTATGCAATACAAATGACTGATGTATGTCAATAACCTGTTATATGGGGTCTGGGTATCTCTGCGAGTATTGACGCTGACTATCACACCTGGAGTTGTGAGTTCGAATCCAGGGCGTGCTGAGTGACTCCAACCAGGTCTCCTAAGCAACCAAACTGGCCCGGTTGCTAGGGAGGGTAGAATCATATGGGGTAACCTCTTCGTGGTTGCTATAATGTGGTTCTCGCTCACGGTGGGGCGTGTGGTGCGTGGATGCCGCGGAGAATTGCGTGAAGCCTCCACACGCGCTATGTCTCCGTGGTAACGCGCTCAACAAGTCATGTGATAAGATGCGCGGATTGACGGTCTCAGACGCGGAGGCAACTGAGATTCGTCCTCCGCCACCCGGATTGAGGCGAGTCACTATGCCACCACGAGGACTTGGAGCGCATTGGGAATTGGGCATTCCAAATTGGGGAGAAAATCAAAAACAAATGTTTTCTTTCATTCCGTGCTACACAAAAGAAGTAATTTTCCTACTAAAATCATGGTATAATAGAATCAACACTTTTGTACTTTTCAAGTCTTTCAAGACAAAAATAACAATCTTTAATCTCATAAAAACAATCACAATCACATATTAAAATAAGGTTTAGTTCAGAGCTGTCTTTTGATAGTGCATGAATGTTTATCGTGTTTGATTTCTCTTAAGCATGTCCTGCTCTGATTTGTTTGCATGCAGTGTTTTTTTCCGTTGGAAGGATTTAACTGAGCTGGCACGTCTGCCGTCTCCATAATGGCCCACACAGTCACGGCGTATGACACTTTTACACTCTCAATGGCCAAAAAGAACAAGACACAGTACAACACTAAGCTTTCCTTATGAGGAGGGGAGAGAACAGAAAAAATGAGCGTAGACTTTTTTTAATTGAAAAGTAAGTGCATTTTTCTAAGGTGGACAAGCGTTCCGAGGACTTTGCAGACATTTATTTGACATGTCACGTCATGCAGCGTGATGCCAAGTCCTGCAAAAGTCTGTTTGAACTCACTGCCATTTCCACACTGCGCTTATTCATTTGTGAAATAATTGCTACGACCTTCAAGGGTTTTCTTTGGCTCACCTGGAAATATGGATTTTTTTCGCTCAATCTCGGTTCTAATTAACAAGCCTATAAGGGCTTTGCGATCTTTTTTTTTGCAGGACATACTTACTTTAATAGAGTTCTGTCATAATAGCGCCGTGTGAGGTTTTCGCGACATGTTCTGTGTGTTTGTACGAGTATTTTCATGAGAAGTCGTTTGAACGTTTCGACTCTCTCCGGGATATTTAGCCCTCTTTCACCCCCTTCAGAAAAGGATGAAAATGTTATCCATGTTTCTATTTTTGCCGTTGAAAAATAACTACACAAAAGGCTATTTACAGGATTTGCTTTGAGTTTGTTTAGACTCAATGTGCTCCTCGCTGAAGTGCAGAGTACACTAATGCATTGCTGCGGCAGACAGATGCATGTGTTCAGTTTACCGCCTCTGTTTATTTACCCCTCAGCTGTTTTAAATGGACAGTATTCAGTACAGACGGGCTGCATAAAGGTGAATCTCACGAAACATGTCCGGGGCATGTTTTCAGCACAAAATCTAAAGAAAAAAAAAAAGAAAGAAATTATAATTTGGATCAAGATAATAGATCCTGATTTTAGAAACATTAAGATTGCTTTTCATTTTGACATAATAACCATAATGTATCAGAATGTTTTACTTTTTTTTCTCAATTATAATTCTCATTTTCTGTATTACAATAAAAAACTAGTACATTTAATATATATATATATATATATATACACACACACACACACCGATCAGCAGCTTCGGTTAATGTTCACATCAACCATCAGAATGGGGAAAAAATGTGATCTCAGTGATTTGGAGCATGGCATGATTGTTGGTGCCAGACGGGCTGGTTTGAGTATTTCTAATAATATAATAGTGTCAACAATGCAGAACATTTTTATCATAAAATAGGCTTCATTTTCTTTGTAAAATTTTGTAAAGGAATATTCTGGTTTCAGTACAATTTCAGCTCAGTTGACCCACATTGGTGGCATAATGTTCACTACCACAACAAATAATTTCAACCTCCTCCTTTTTTTAATTTTTTATTCCCAATCCGCTCTAAATCCTCATGGTGGCATAGTGACTCGCCTCAATCCGGGTGGTGGAGGACGAACCTCCACATCTGAGACCGTCAATCCGCGCATCTTATCACGTGGCTTGTTGAGCGTATTACCGTGGAGATGTAGCATGTGTGGAGGCGCACAACTCACCACGCATCCCACCGAGAGCGAGAACCACATTATAGCGACCACGAGGAGGTTACCCCATGTGACTCTACCCTCCCTAGCAACCGGGCCAATTTGGTTGCTTAGGAGACCTGGCTGGAGTCACTCAGCACACCCTGGATTCAAACTCATGACTTTAGGTGTGACAACCTCCTTTTCTTAATAAAAAAACTCACGCTTAAAGTGAGGCACTTACAACAGAAGTGAATGGGACCAATCCATAAACACTAAAACACACATAGTTTCAAAAGTATAGCCACAAGCTAAGCAATATACAGTTGTGATCAAAAGTTTGCATACCCTGGCAGAAATTGTGAAATTTTGGCATTGATTTTGAAAATATGACTGATCATGCAAAAAAACTGTCTTTTATTTAAGGATAGTGATCATATGAAGCCATTTATTATCACATAGTTGTTTGGCTCCTTTTTAAATCATAATGATAACAGAAATCACCCAAATGGCCCTGATCAAAAGTTTACATACCCTTGAATGTTTGGCCTTGTTACAGACACACAAGGTGACACACACAGGTTTAAATGGCAATTAAAGGTTAATTTCCCACACCTGTGGCTTTTTAAATTGCAATTAGTGTCTGTGTATAAATAGTCAATGAGTTTATTAGCTCTCACGTGGATGCACTGAGCAGGCTAGATACTGAGCCATGGGGAGCAGAAAAGAACTGTCAAAAGACCTGCGTAACAAGGTAATGGAACTTTATAAAGATGGAAAAGGATATAAAAAGATATCCAAAGCCTTGAAAATGCCAGTCAGTACTGTTCAGTCACTTATTAAGAAGTGGAAAATTCGGGGATCTCTTGATACCAAGCCAAGGTCAGGTAGACCAAGAAAGATTTCAGCCACAACTGCCAGAAGAATTGTTCAGGATACAAAGAAAAACCCACAGGTAACCTCAGGAGAAATACAGGCTGATCTGGAAAAAGATGGTGTGGTTGTTTCAAGGAGCACAATGCCACGATACTTGAACAAAAATGAGCTGCATGGTCGAGTTGCCAGAAAGAAGCCTTTACTGCGCCAATGCCACAAAAAAGCCCGGTTACAATATGCCCGACAACACCTCGACACGCCTCACAGCTTCTGGCACACTGTAATTTGGAGTGACGAGACCAAAATAGAGCTTTATGGTCACAAACATAAGCGCTATGATTGGAGAGGGGTCAACAAGGCCTATAGTGAAAAGAATACCATCCCCACTGTGAAGCATGGTGGTGGCTCACTGATGTTTTGGGGGTGTGTGAGCTCTAAAGGCATGGGGAATCTTGTGAAAATCGATGGCAAGATGAATGCAGCATGTTATCAGAAAATACCGGCAGACAATTTGCATTCTTCTGCACGAAAGCTGCGCATGGGACGCTCTTGAACTTTCCAGCAATGACCCTAAGCACAAGGCCAAGTTGACCCTCCAGTGGTTACAGCAGAAAAAGGTGAAGGTCCTGGAGTGGCCATCACAGTCTCCTGACCTTAATATCATCGAGCCACTCTGGGGAGATCTCAAACGTGCGGTTCATGCAAGACAACCAAAGACTTTGCATGACCTGGAGGCATTTTGCCAAGACGAATGGGCAGCTATACCGCCTGCAAGAATTTGGGGCCTCATAGACAACTATTACAAAAGACTGCACGCTGTCATTGATGCTAAAGGGGGCAATACACAGTATTAAGAACTAAGGGTATGCAGACTTTTGAACAGGGGTCATTTCATTTCATTTTTGTATGATTGTGCCATTCTGTTATAACCTACAGTTGAATATGAATCCCATAAGAAATAAAAGAAATGTGTTTTGCCTGTTCACTCATGTTTTCTTTAAAAATGGTACATATATTACCAATTCTCCAAGGGTATGCAAACTTTTGAGCACAACTGTACGTTAACATGATTTCAATGTGATGTAATCGCTTACATTATCTGTGTGAAGTTATATCTAATACTAGGATTTGTTGTCATGACAATAAAGTTGTAATTTAAGGTAGTAAGCAATTTGTAACCAAGCCAACCCTGAGCGCCCAATTCCAAATATGGTAAAATGCTCCTGGTGTCAATGTGTTGTTTTTAGAATTTAGAGTACTTCAAAAATAATCGAACTCACTACATTCTGTGCACAAGATGAAATTTCAGAACAGAGCTGCACACGAGCAGCATGTGGCGTGTTCAGACTGTTTGATTAAATCACAGCCTTTTAAGGATTCTATATTCATATAAGGTCACATCTTGATTTTGATTTTATTTCGATGGATCATTCAGCCCTACACAATGCAATAGAAGACGTGTTGTGTTTTTGCATTATGTTGTGATTAAATGCCCAGTCTAGATTGGGGTAAACCATAACAATGGAAAAGGAGTCCATTTTGAATAAAGGAATCCTGGAGTTCCGTCTCCTTCTCTCAAACACACACCGAAATGGATATCAAAATAATGCTTTGCTTATTTACAAAACAAAGGAAAGGGGAGCAGCAGAAACTTCAGGAGGGGGAAAGGCCAAAACAATAAACAAAACGGAACTATCTAGAGGGAAAAGTCTTACCTGACGTTTAAAAAGAAAAATTAAATTAACAACAAAGGCTTGCCTCCCTCACTGGCCATACACAGGAGAAAAAGAGGTTCAAATGAAATGGCACCCACCTCCCTACAAAAGCTCCCAATAGTAGCTAACAACTTTAAGCGATACAACAGTACCAATAAACATCTTCACACAAAGCTTAATAGCTATACAACAACTCACAAGACACAAAGTAGCTCAGCATGTCTGAGACAGGATAGGGGAGTCAGAGAATGGCTTTTATCCCCACAGCTCACAGCCAGAACAATCCAGGCACCTCTCGTTAGTGGTCTCACCTGGTAATCATTAGAGTGATAGAGCGAGTGAGAGAGGAGACACATGCACACACAGTCCCAACAAATAGTAGCGGAGAGTGAGGACCGCCCACTTGATGGCCAGACACTCCTTCTCTATGGTGCTGTACTTCGTCTCTCTCATAGAGAGCTTTCGACTAATGTACAACACCGGGTGCTCCTCCCCCTCCACCACTTGGGACAGTACAGCACCCAGCCCCCTGTCCGATGTGTCAGTCTGCAAAACAAAAGGGAGAGAGAAATCAGGGGAATGCAGAAGCGGCCTGCCACCATGTGCAGCTTTTACCTGCGTGAACGCCCGTTGGCATGGCTCCATCCACTGGACCGAGTCTGGAGCTCCCTTTTTAGTGAGATCAGTCAGCGGGCTGGTGACATCCGAATAATTAGGCACAAACCTTCGATAATAGCCAGCCAGCCCCAAGAACCGTCTCACATCCTTTTTGGTCTTAGGTCTCGGGCAGGTCGCAATCGCTGCGGTTTTATCAATTTGTGGTCACACCTGCCCATGCCCCAAGTGGAACTCCAGATACCATACCTCTACCCGTCCAATTGCGCACTTCTTCGGGTTTGCTGTGAGCCCCACTCGTCGCAGCGACCTCAGAATGGCCCCCAGATGCTGCATGTGCCGCTGCCAATCATTACTGTAAATAATGATATCTTCCAAATAAGCAACGGCATACACGGCATGTGGTCTGAGGACTCTGTCCATAAGACGCTGAAACATAGCCGGGGCCCCTAACAAACCGAACGGGAGGGTCACAAATTGGTGTAACCCAAATGGTGTGGAGAAGGCCGTTTTGTCACGGGACATCGGCGTTAATGGGGATCTGCCAATAACCCTTTGTTAAATCCAGTGTCGAGTAAAAGCGAGCCGTGCCCAACCGATACGGGGACCGCCTCTCTCCTTGGTTTTAGTAGATTGAGGTGGTAAATTTGACAAGCCCCTCCCCTATGCGTATGCATTACCTCAGACTATCTGCTAAAAGGACAATAAGCGATAGCTTATTTCTGCGACTGGGGCAAAAGAAATGAGAAAACAGCATCTCACACACACACACACACACACACACACACACACACTCTTAGGGAAACTGGAAACTACAGCAGTGTTATAAAATATTCAGAAGTCATGAAAAGTAGTCAACATGTTACAGTAACTTCACCGGACAATGTAGATACATCGCAATCGGTTAACGAGTAAGGTTCGATTCATACAAGCATGACAAGCAATATAAACTTTAATAACCCTACCAGACAACACGTAACAGGTATTTATTTTCTGTGTTTACAGACATGAAGTAACGACGTAAGGATGAATGACATAAGCCAGCGATTTTGCGCTAAATCCAACCCGACACCTAAAAATACAAATCATTTTTGTACGTTTAGCGTAGTGAATTGAGGTAAGGTAATGACATTGTTTTGAACACTGTTTTTTATGTACTCAATCAATAATGGCATTTTGTTCATTTTGTAACCAAAAAAATCCATAGTGCAGCTTTAATATAGGTGGGACAACATTATGTCACAAATGCTGTTAATTGAGCTTCATTTGTTTATTCAGCCCAGAATATTCCTTTAGTATATAAAATATTATCTGTTATTTCTTTTGATTTTGGGGGTGAAATATGACCCATGAGGTTTTATAAGATTCACCTATAACCTCTGACCCTGGAATGATTCTTATATGATTTGCTGTGTGAGTGCTGGCATTAATGAGTTGATCAGAGATGCCATAAAGAGGCAATAGAGACACTGCAGACAGATGATCGGTTATGCACTCGACCCATAATTCCCATAAGTAGAGCCGAGTTAGAGCAGACGGCTGCCTCAGAGCAAGAGGAATGGCTGAGGATTGCCAATAGAGGCGAATGTAAAAATGACTGAATTGGAGGTCATATAATGTGAGCTTTGTCCATTAAACCCTGGCCTCATAAATACTTCCATGTCCACACATTGTGAAAAACACTCAATGGAGTCTAGACAAAAGGCAATCAGTGCAGTTGGAGCCGCAAGGCTGCCCTGATCCACACTAATGGAATCTCCATAGTGAGCGAAAATGCAGCGCTGCCACCCTTCATGAAGAACGGCTGTGTGCTGCATACTGGAACCCACTGGCTCACCAGATCCGTCCGTCTGATCCGTTTGATGAAAGAGTGACCCAAGCTTACACTCTGAGCAAAAAAACTAAACAAAAACAAAGAAGGCATTTGTGACAATCACAGCAAAGCCAAATAACAAATAAGATCTCTTTAACATCTCAAATGTTTTTCCTATACACATGCTTCCCGTGGGTCCTTTAAAAGTCTTAAAATGTCTTAAATTACATTTTTAAAGTTTGAGGGGGCCTGGGTAGCTCAGCGAGTATTGATGCTGACTACCACCCCTGGAGGGCGTGCTGAGTGACTCCAGCCAGGTCTCCTAAGCAACCAAATTGGCCCAGTTGCTAGGAAGGGTAGAGTCACATGGGGTAACCTCCTCGTGGTCGCTATAATGTGGTTCTCGCTCTCGATGGGGCACGTGGTGAGTTGTGCGTGGATGCCGTGGAGAATAGCATAAAGCCTCCACACATGCTACGTCTCCACGGTAACGCGCTCAACAAGCCACGTGATAAGATGCGTGGATTGACAGTCTCAGACGCGGAGGCAACTGAGATTCGTCCTCCGCCACCCACATTGAGGCGAGTCACTACGCCACCACGAGGACTTAGAGCGCATTGGGAATTGGGCATTCCAAATTGGGGAGAAAAGGGGAGAAAAACAAAAAGAATTACTTTTTTCTCTCCAGACATGTAATGTTTTTACTCAGACAAGTGAATGACCAAGTTTAGTTGTCCGGAGGACAAGCACATGACGATGCTAAATGTCGAGCAATGGCTCAAATTTATGCTCCAGTCGATTTTGTGTTTTGACCATATGTGAACTGCATTAAACTCATTTATGCTTTGTGGGTGTGACTTTTTTGCCTTGTCATAGCCATTCATATCTATACAACTAATTTGTTTATGATTAAATTACTACTAGAACACAAAGTTCTTCATTGATCTAGCCTCTTAATTTTTGCTCTCAAAGAGCACCAGATTGATGCATTTAACTTTAAAATGTACAACATTTTCTTATGGGGGAGCATGCCCCTGGACCCCCCTAGAGGGTCCGAGGTCCACCCACCACAGCCTCACAAAATCCTGTGGGAAACACTGCAGTCTTTCCCCATTCAAGCAGATCGGAGCTGCACTTTTATGCTGCTTGTTTTAATTGAAAATAGCTGTCCGTGAGCGTTCCCAAGGTAGACTTGCATTGAATGGGACTATGACCAAAGTCAGTCACTGACCGAACTCAGGGCACATCTGTCACTCAGGGTGGTTAGAATTTGTGTGTATCAAGCACAGAACCGCTCTGTAACCATTGAAAACACATGTGAAATACACTGACCTGTTAACATGTATTTAAGAAAGCACTACGCATTAGACACAACAGCAGTGCACAGAAGCGTAGCTCAACGAGCAGCGTGTTCAAACTATTTACAATACTCGCGGTTTGATAATCGCCCTGGGTCATATTGTGATTTCGATTTTATTCCGATTAATCGTTCAGCCGCTTAGTGTTTGTATTGTAACATGAGTGCATATTGCCCTTGTGTGAGCAGCAGAGAGTGCAAATATTTCAGAATAAGATTCCCTTGTGTATTTTTTTTTTTTTTGGATTTTTCCCCTTTTTCTCCCAATTTGGAATGCCCAATTCCCAATGCGCTGTAAGTCCTCATGGTCGCATAGTGATTCGCCTCAGTCCGGGTGGCGGAGGACGAATCCCAGTTGCCTCCGCATCTGAGACAGTCAACCCGCGCATCTTATCACGTGGCTTGTTGAGCGCGTTGCCATGGAGACATAGCGCGTGTGGAGGCTTCACGCCATCCACCGCGGCAACCACGCTCAATTCACCATGCGCCCCACCGAGAACAAACCACATTATAGCGACCACGAGGTGGTTACCCCATGTGACTCTACCCTTCCTAGCAACCGGGCCAATTTGGTTGCTTAGGAGACCTGGCTGGAGTCACTCAGCACGCCCTGGGATTCGAACTAGCGAACTAGCGAACTCCAGGGGTGGTAGCCAGCGTATTTTACCACTGAGCTACCCAGGCCCCTTATTTTTGCCATATTTATAGTTAAAAGTCAGCGTTGTGCACCAAATCTTTTTTTTATTTTTTTTTTATTTTATTATTGGTATTTTGGTTGTACAATAAAATGCATTTCATTGGATTTGATTCCATTTGGACTCTTGTAGCCTTCATGTCTGGGCCGCCCTGTCACAATAAGGAGAGATTAAATACATTTTTAATGCATTCAATTGCCTATTATCGATTTTAAAAACTATCTGCCGAATAATCCGTCAATGGCTTTCATCCAACACTTAGTTATTGGTATCGACAAAAAACAACACCTGTAAACCTCTAATATACATGTTATGATGTCAGAGCAGGTGTGGCGCACTTGTACAGTTTGTCTTGGGGGCGCATGTGGTGAGATACGGCTCATTTCCACAGCATTCATCAGACGCACACACACACACACACACAGAGAGTCTTTGAGTCGTGTAAGGCATCTCGCTGTGATGCAGTAAAGTAAACACAATGAAGAGTGTAAACATCTTTGGGCTGTAATTCTGGTCTACCACACAGACCTCACACAAGCACACACCCACAAACAGGTACACACACACACGCTCAAGTGTGCACATACACAAACACAAGCACAAATGTTCTGTGTGTGGTTAACATTGCATATGCACCAAAATCCATTAACGCACACATACACACACCTGCTGCCAGGTGCTGAGTGGGCAATACGTGAGTGTGTGTACCTGTGTGTGTGTGCGGCCACTCTCTGGGCAGGCAGTGATTAAGCTGTCGGTGTTGATGAGTGTAGGGTCAAACAGAAACTGAATTCCTTCAGTGTGAAAACCCACCAGCCTCTCGACATCCCATAATAACCCCCTTCACCTGCTCTTCACGACAGTCAGCTCGCTTTTGGCCTGATTGTCCGTCAGATATAATTAAATTGGCTTCAATTAGTGTTGGCTTCAATCACTGTTGCTCATACTTAGCGTTAGGTGTTTGTTTAAATCACTAACCCTATAAGTATTAAAATTCAGTGTGTAAGTCGTCTTGCACCATTTGTGCTAGAGACATGTGTGACACCTCAAATCATGTGGCTTGTTGAGGAGAGGTGTCCAATAGAACCCAACAGTCTGGTTCTGGAAGTAAAAATCACATTCATTTTCTTCATTCACTAATTGATTTTAAACAATAACTTATAATCCGAGGTTGTTAATCAATGGTATATGCTTCTGTTGAAGCCGTCAGTCCACGTTATTTTAACCACATTTTTAAAGGAATTCCTGGTGATGAACTTTACTACCCATGATCCTGAAAAGAAAGATCCACCAATCCAATAATCGTGGCAAAGCGTGCCAAAAGAGCTCTGTAGTGACCACCCACTCCCATGATGCACTGTGAATGATGCAATCAAGTCACTCTCCCTACACTCTCAAACTACTTATATTTATTAACTTTTAATTTGTATATGTCTGAATATTTATATAAACTTAAAATATATTGTTTCTATACTTCTCACCAACTTTAAATCAATAGTTTTATATTTTTCCATCGTTTTTAATTCGATTGCATCATTTGCAGTGCTTCATGGGATTGTAATTCATTCCCTCATCAAAAAAGGTTAAGTACAAAATGTTGTACCTTTGTCTTTTTGTCTGATTTTCAAACACTTTTTTTGCTTCAAATCAAAGTTTGTAGTGTTGTGAGTCACCTCGGAGCTGGTTTGGTTCATGTGTCACCAGCCCTCCTCGACCCGCTCCGTGGAGGATTCGAACCGGCGATCCCCCATGGGAGGCGGACGTGTTAACAAGAAGGCTATAAAAGCCATGGCCTCTAGCCTCGGTCACTAGTGCATCTCTTTAAGGCAAGGAGAGTGAGGTTTACACTCTGCACAGCTATCACGTACCTCACTCTCATCCGGGTCATGGCACCAGTGTCACTGGTCCTACTCAACCCGCCCAGAGCGGGATTTGAACCGGCGATCCTCAGCATGGGAGTCAGATGTGCTAGCAAGGAGGCCATAAAAGCCATGGCCTCTAGCCTCAGACTCCAAGTCAGCTGAAAAAGAGGGTGGACACTGTTGCGCTCTACTCTATTACTCTAAGAGATCAGATTTATGATTTTTGCCTGGCAATGAAATTAAATGGGCAGAAAAGAGAAATTGGAAAAGGCTTTTTTTGAATTTTGAGGCCAGTAAGCTGTAGGGATGGGCACGAGTACTTGGGTACTCGGACCTGCATCTTGATGAAATGGGAGTTGAAGATTTCCGCACGAGTTTCCAAGTTAGAGGTCTGACATAAAGTGTCATTCCGTTGCACTTTCCCCAGTTGAAAGGTGGAAATTCTGACTCTCCAAGTTGAATGGAACGTTTCATGAATCATCACAGCAACAACAATACAGAGCATCACGGCTTTCCCCACAGGAGTGAACACTTAGGGAGAGTGTTCTTGATAAGTACTCGAGAAATTAGTCTGAGTACTTGTGTAGACAAAATGAACAAAATGCCCATCCCTAGTAAGCTACCACATAGCAACCACCCACACCACCCTAGCAACTGCAGAGCAACGCACTAAAAACTGCTCAGAACATCCTTGCAGTCATCTAACACCCTAACAACCACCCAGGACACCATTGCAACCACTTAGCAATACACTAAAAACTAGCAACCATCCAGAACCACATAGCAACATCAGGAAAACCCAAACCACCACTTTTTTTTTTTCCTATTTTATTTTCAGAAAATTTACAAATCTATTTAGCATTTGCTCTCTCAGTTCTGTTACCAGGACGTTTTGAACTGAGGGATCTGTGGGGGTTTTACTGGGCTGTTTACCTTCTACAGCAGAGGTGCAGCTTCCTCTTAGCGGAGGACAGAGAGGAAATAATTTAACTGTATCCAATCAAACACTCTGGCCAATCCAATTATGTAATTTCAGAGACAGCTCAGGTGTAATTCTCGGCCATGGTCTGAGCCGGAGAAAATAAACCAGTGCCTGCTTTGTGGTTTCTATGTGCGCATGAGGAAGAGGAGCCCCACACTTACACACTGAGCAGGAAGAAGCAAGAAGTGGTTGAGAAGATCACAGCAAACCTCCATCAATAAACGGCACCAGCAATCTGGAGAGCAGGGCTCAAAAACAACCCCACAGAGGTTGAGGAGGTTTCCTGGCTGGACCAATTCAAGAATTGACAATTTCATCTACATGCTGCTCATTTGCACTGACAAACCACATTATAGTGACCACGAGGAGGTTACCCCATGTGACTCTATCCTCCCTAGCAACCGGGCCAATTTGGTTGCTTAGGAGACCTGGCTGGAGTCACTCAGCACGCACTGGATTCGAACTAGCGAACTCCAGGGGTGGTAGCCACCTGAATGTTTAAGAAATCAGGCCTCATAGGTGAATGAAATCAAGCCCTGCTCTACAAGAGTTCTTCAAGGTTGTCCATGTCTAGTCAGGTAGAACTGCGTCAGAGATGAGTTTGTGTAAGTTCAGATCTGGGTGACTTTCCAGAGGCAACTGAAGACCTTGGCTAACAGATTGAGTTGCTGCTCACAAAGCTTTCCCAGATATCACATATTGTGTCCACCCCTCCTGCAAAAACAACCAGACCACGTCCAGATTTGTCAGTTCATCTCAGTGAAAAAGTGGAAGAATTTAAAAAGCCATGAATATTTTACCTTCAGGTGATTTCCTTTCATCAGCTGATGGTATATTTTGTACTTTAAAGTCAATATGAAATAAAAATGTACTCTATTCACTTCTGTAATTCATGCATGATTCATTGTTGCATGCTCTTACAGAAAAAAGTCTTCATAAACTTTCACCCGAATTGAACTATTTTGCTCTAACTATAGCCAACATACTTCTTATTGGCTAACATAACCAAAGCTGAGCTGCTGCTTAATGTTAACCAATAGGTAAATTTAGCAATTGTTTTAGGTGATTATTGTAGACTTTCTAAAATCTTGCCAATATTGTAGTTAATGTTTCAATACAGAAATATGATATATGACAATACATGTAAAACACATTTATAATATGACTGTTGATGTATGGTTTTCACTGATATGAAAATCCAGCAATCCTGAATGACTGGAAAGGTCATGGAATTTTACTGGTCAAAAAGGGTGGGAATGTGAATATGCTCACTTATGCAAAAATTGTATATGTTCATAAATGGCCATATATCAGATTTCTATATAGGTTAAAGCATTAATAGCAAATAACATTGGAGTTGAAAACGAAGCCTTACTTTTAGGGTGTCCAGATGCTGTTGTGGGTGAACTTGACTTTCATCTTTCACGTCCTGCTCAAAAAGCCCCCTCAACATAATTTTACACTTTGATAGATTCAGTATGGGTTTATTTATCTCAGAAACACATACAAATGATGGTTAAGACTGTCTCATCAAACGCAGAGAGCTCCAGGACTGTGAGAAAATTACATCCATATGAATTCTGTATTCAGAAACATATATGAGGGATCTAGAGAGATTTTGTGCACTGGAAATGATGTCTAGATGAGCTCTCTTGCGGGTGGGTTTGGGTAAACAACTCTGGCTGGGCTTGCTGAGACTGAACAGTGTTGTGTTCGCTCAACACTCGTTAAGCTAATTACAGCAGTGCCAGTCTGCCAGCTGGACAAACGGTATCGTCCTGTGCTGTGGGTCAGCAAAGGCTTTGCATAGTGCATGAGAACATGAGCAGAATCAGGCTCAAAACCTTAACACAAAGTATCACAAGTGTAGAGTCAGTTCAAGGGTTGAACACAGGAACACAAGGTTAATGGTTGGAAAGGTGTGTAATGTGTGCTGATCTCTCACAGAGGGTTGTTGGCATTGTGTCCTTTGTCTGTTATCTGTCACTGGCAAAGACTCTTTAATTTCCTCTCAAAGTCTCCGTTTACACACCAGCAGGGAAAATAAATCAAAGGGTGCACACACAAAAAAACACATTTTAAAATACTAACATTCATTTCTAAAAGTTTTAATTTATAGTAATAATTTATCCTCAAAAATATGCCGCTGGTCCAAAAACATCAGAGGAATCAAATTATTTCAATTCTCCAAAGGTTAAGTTCTCTCTCCAGTGTAGTCCCGCTCTGCCAGGCATAATAGAAAAAGTTCTGCTGATTTTTTTTATTTGATCACAACAAATTCTCTAACTGGGTCTGGTTAATGCAGAAAATTATCTATGACCTGCAATTTTTTTTTTTTTTTTTTTTTTGCCGATTATTTTTCTTATTGTCTGGAATTAGTGGTGTCTTGCCATTAATGCCAATAGCAGTTAAGAGATAGTTAACCCCCCAAAAAATTTAAAACTTTAAAAGTATCAAAAGTAGTCCATACGATTTATGCGTCTTCTGAAGCCACCATACGATTTTTTGCTTTTGTTCTACTGATGAAGGTCATATGTGTTTGGAACAACATCAGGGTGAATAAATTATGACAATTTTCCTCTTTGGGTGAACTGTACCTTTAACAAATGACTGGTATTTATGGGAACAATTCTGAGACAAGGTACACAATTTGTTTTTAAATATATTCAGTTTCAGTGACTACCGTAATCCTACCGCGCATATAGCATGACTGAATACAGCAGTGGCCAATCGCGTGATTGACTACAGCAGTCTTACTGCGGCCGATTGGGTGCTTGACTACCAAGGTCTATCGCTTGATTGAATACAGCAGTGGACAATTGTGTGCTTGAATATCACAATCCTACCTCGGCCGACCATATATTTGACTATCGTGGCCATTCGCGTGAATGATTACAGTACAACAGCGACCAGTAGCATGCTTGAATACCGTAATTCTACCGCGTGATTACAGTACAGTAGCGTGCTTGAATACCGTAATTCTACCGCGTGATTACAGTACAGTAGCGTGCTTGAATACTGTAATTCTACCGCGTGAATGATTACAGTACAGTAGCGTACTTGAATACCGTAATTCTACCGCGGCTGACTGCGTGCTTGACTAACGCGGCCGATCCTGTGATTGCATACAGTAGCAACCAATCACGTGCTTGACAATCGTAATCCAACCGCATCTGATCACATAATTGAATACAGTAGCAACCAATCTCGTGCTTGACTTCCATAATCCCACTGCGGCTGATTGCGTGTTTGACTATCGCGGCCATTCACGTGATTGATTAGAGTAGCGACCAATAGCGTGCTTGAATACTGTAATCCTGCCGCGGCTGACTGCGTGCTTGACTACCGCAGCCGATCGCGTGTTTGACTATCGCGGCCATTTGCGTGATTGATTACAGTAGCGACCAACCGTGTGCTTGAATACCGTAATCCTGCCGCGGCCGATTGCGTACTTGACTACCGTGGCTGATTGTGTGCTTGAAAGTCGTAATGCTACCGCGGCCAAACACGTAATTGGATACAGTAGCAACCAATCGCGTGCTTGACTTCCATAATCCTACCGTGGGAGATTGCATGACTGAAAATCACATGCAGAGCCAGTTTGTTCTCAGTCTTTTGTTTTCAAGTATGCAAGTGCTCCACACCAAAATATCCTAGTTATCCATTATTTCTGCAGCTAAATCTGCAAAATTGCACAGTTAATTTTCTACATTTCAGTCATTGTAGCTTTAAATGAGTGCTTTAAGCTTATTGTTAAAAAAAAAATACAACTCCTGAGGAAACATTCCCGTGGACCTGTGATTGTGTCACCTTTTTCACCCCTCGTGCTAATCCCCACTAGAAAATGATTTGTTTTAGTAAATACACCTTTAAAAAGACTGTGTTATGGTATAAAGACCAGTTTGAGGAGTGCTATCTAAAATAATTACACTGTGTGATGATCTGTACGACTGCTGGGAAACGCTTGCTCTGACTCCCCATACGACTGTCAGCACATCATCAAATTCAGGTTGATTTTGGACACAGCTCACAAAGAGCGGCCCTCTATCATGGTTTGTGGTGCATTCGCTGATTTACGTTGATATCTGGAGTCGAGTGAAACCTAAATAATGGCTGGCGTTTCAATAATGTTGACTTAGACAGTAGCCCAAGCGTGAGATAAATATACTAGCACGATGAGTTCATTATTTCAGTTTTTATGTTGAGAAACATACAATTTACTAGGTGAGAGAAAAGCAGCATCATTGTCTATAAGGTAGAAACTGTATTAAAGGATAAAGATAATGTCTGAGAACTGTAAATAAAGCAATCAAATCACTTGCACTGGTTTACAGTAGATGACTGGAGAAAACAGTCATTTTCAGATGAAGGCATGGGAACGAAAGGCAGTCCTGGCACACTTGCAGATTCTGAGGCTCCATCATTCAAATGCTGCAAGGCTTGAAAGCTGGACACGATGTGGTTTGGACAATTATTTGCTATTTTCAAATAAGATAAGCAATTTCAACTGTAGACAGATTGTCTGCTGTGAAAACCACTGTACAACCTTTAGGTGTTGTTGTGTATGAATTACTATTGCTTATGCTTACAGTCCCTCAATCCCATAGATACTAGACTGTAGAAAGACCCATGCTATATCTAGAGACCAGAATATTTTAGATATTTGGAGGTGGGTTCTTTTGGACTTTAGGCCAGTAGGCTACCACCAGCAATGCATTAGCAACATCCAGTATCTTGGCAGCAAGTTTTGCATGTATTATTTTAAATTTCCTTCAGAAAATTTGAAAATCTAGTTGTTATTATTATTACTTCTTAAAATATAAACCTCTGCAATAAAAACCAATAAAAGTCCAAATGTTTAAAATCTAGGGGTAACATAAGGAAAGGTGAAGAAAATTTAATATCTGGCTAAAAACGCAATAGTGATCACAATTGATGTAATGAAACTCCGATACCCTGAAACGTATGAAGTTGCAGGGCCATTTAGTGCTTTAAAAACAAATAAAAGAACTGTAAAAATCAATCCTTTATAAGACAGGAAGCCAATGCAGTGCAGCCAAAGCTAGTGTAATGTGCTTGCTCTGACTGGCTTTTGTTAATAACTTGGCTGCAATTTTGCTCAAGCTGCACTATGAATGTTTCTTTAGGCAGTTGCATAAAAAGTGCATTACAGAAGTCAAAGTGAGAAAAGACAAAGGCATGTTTCTACTTCTTAGCCTGTTGCAGAAGGGTCTATTTCAAGTGATGTTTCTTAACTGGAGGAATGTCAAAAATAGCGTTTGCAGGGACTGGAACCAATACCCCACTGAGATGTCATTGGCACGGGTCATTTTCTCTATCTGCTAACGATCTTGACAACTGACTTGCTCATTTGCTCTCTGCCTTGTCTTTGGACCTGAAACTGGTGGGGGAAAAGTGAAAGTTAAGCCATAAATTAGCTAGATATACAGTAGCTCGACAGCTAGTGTTTTCCCCCAGTGTTTAATGTGGACAAAAGCAGCGTTCTCACGGTAGCACATGGACCATGCTTGGATTTTTAAAACGAAACATTGGAATAAAAAGCTTGATTCAAGAATCTTTAACAATATTTACATTGAGCCATTTGCAGCCCTCCTTTTTGAGGAGTGGTCAAAACATTAATAGTATAAGTTTTTTTGTTAAAGCAAATATTCTAAAAGGACGCCAGCTAAAGTTCAAATTAGATATAGACCTGCTTTGGTTCAAGTGCAAGCATATCCTAAAAATATCGATTGAACAAATCAACAAAAATGTCCGCCGGCAGTCAATCAAATTTCAGCAGCTAATAACTTAAATTGTGGACAGCTGATCATTATGAAATTTGGAACATAGATACAAATTGTCTAGGTGAGGATGTGTATCAAATTTTGTGAGAATCGGACACAAGATGGAGGTATAATCAGCTTATTTACATTTTTGCTAATAACTCCAGAACCGCAAGGGCTAGAATAAAAAATGTATGCTGTAAGATAACTTTTCTACAACTTTTTTTGAAAGCGTAATTTTTTTTTTTTACTTATCCTATTACTGTTTGTGTGACTCGCACTAAATTTAGTATGCATCATCTAGAGATGCTCCTGACTAAAAGGTATCAAAAGAAAATTGATTAATTTAATTGTTTAGAAGATATGAGACTTTTTTGGCTGTGGCCCATAATGACTAATTGGCTTGAATCTTGTGAGCACAGTATCCAAACTTAAAACTTTGTACACATGAATACCAAGACATTCTGAGGGCACATGCCAAATTTAATACATTTCCAAAGCTAGGGGGCGCTATAACTTCACCAAAATCTGCAACTGCACCAAAACAACTATATTCACAGGATCTGTTCTTTCAAATTTGGCTGTTTTGGTCATGTTCTCTTCACATGTGCTTGAACCCCAATTATTGACTGTTGTGGCAATATTTGCATATTATTATTATTATTATTTTTTTGTTAAAGCAAATATTCTGAAGGGACGCCAGCTAAATACGATTTTACATTAGGCTTCTGAGGTATGCCCTGGGCTAGTAGCAGAGGTATTTGGACTAATTGATTGTTGATTCCTTGTGGCATACAAACTATATGGCAGCCTTCGTTATGGGTAAGAGTAACGAGGACTTTCAACATTTAATTTGCACAGAATTGGTAGTTAAAGAATCCTGTGCTAATGCACAAAAATAATAAACTTGTGAAATTAGATTTTAAATGTACTTGTTTGCTTTGCAGACGAATCAGCGCAATAAAAAAATAAAGTGACGAGGGAGAGGTTGACTGAAGTCGTATTTTACTGCATTTTTTCTGCGTGTTTTATGATGTGGTTTTCTCAGGGCTGTGTTTCCTCCACACACAGCCGCTCAAACGGAGGCAAAAATAATGAGTACAACTTCATGTCGTGTGGGTAACATGCAGAAAAAAACCCACGCAATTAGGTGAATTAAGCTGGGCTGCTTTCTGTTCTAGCTGAGCCTGATTTCCTCCATTAAACCGAGCAGGGGAAGCACTTTATAGAGCAGAACCGTCCCAATGAATTTCCCTGGCGTCAAAATAGCTGCCCCGTCGTCCAGTGCGCAACTGTATTTTAAACAACTTGATTAAGTTAAAATCACCACCCCACCCGAGTGGTATTGAGTTATCCAGATGACTTTACAGCCCGCTGGCAAAGCAAACCAAAAATTGCCATAATGCTTTATGTTGGAATTTGCAAGAGATTTTACTGTATACATCAATAATGACATCATCAGCCAAGAGTTAAAGACAGCTTGTGTGTTTCTAGAGTATGTTTGAAAAACTCTCAATTCAGTCTGAATGGATGATTATTGGTGTTTGCTTAGGAAAGCATCTCTGTTTTTATTGCTCATACATGAGGTTAGGGATTTTTCTAAAACTAATATGGCTGTTTAATTGAACAGACAGAATTTTTGGTTGAAAGATGATAAAACGAGGGAAAAACTCTCATAGAACTACACCGAAGAAGGGACCCGAGCCATATCTAGAGACCAAACTTAAGGGTGGACTCCAAGCCCTGAACAACCCAGCAACCACCCACAGGTCTATTTAAAATGAACTGGTGAATTCAGAGTGTTTGAAAAACAACTAAATGGTAAGCAGCACCTAAAATGCTGTATACACTTTCCCTTATACATTTGTATGCATTTAAGCCTAACACCTGTATGTTCATAAGAACATATTATGCGTCAGCTACCACATACAAGTGTGTTTTGGGAACTCTGAACAAATTATTTCCCTGGAAACGCACATTTGAGGCCTCAGTTAATCATTCCTGGTATTGTAGATGAGGATGAGTGGTTAAAGTTCAAAGGTGAGGGACTAGCAGATATATTTCCTCAATGTGTCACAGATTTGAGGAGGTGAAAAAATACTAAACCACCAAATTCAAGGAAAACAAAGTCTCGGACAACATGACTTCACTGTTACCAACACACATACAGTACACACACAGAAGCAGTAACACAATACTGGTGACCTCACCGGCTTTTAATGCTTAGTAAGACCTCTGCTTCTAGTACAGAAGACTACATACGGCGTATATACCAACACTCACACACTTAAAGCAGATTTAAAAATATATTTCTAAAGAAAATGTGAGTGGTGTTCGCCTGTGCAAAATTCACCACCATGGTGCTATGGTACACGGTTTCTAAGGTATTCTGAGTGGTTTTTAACGTGTAGCTATCCGGTTGCTGGGGTGTTCTGGGTAGTTGCCAAGAGTTGATATGTGGTTGCTAAGGTGTTCTGGGTGGTTGCACATCAAAAAAGCCCATCTCCATTATGTAAAAGATAAATGCATCTTTTTCGCTACATTTTGGCCTTCCGTCAACACTGAAATGGCGTTTTTGGTCTAGCAAAAAAAAAACTCTTTTCTCCCCAATTTGGAATGCCCAATGATGAATTTCAGTTGCCTCCACGTCTGAGACCGTCAATCTGCGCATCTTATCACGTGGCTTGTTGAGTGCGTTACCGCAGAGACGTAGCACGTGTGGAGGCTTCACGCTATTCTCCGCGGCATCCACGCACAACTCACCATGCGCCCCACCGAGAGCGAGAACCACATTATAGCGACCACAAGGAGGTTACCCCATGTGACTCTACCCTCCCTAGCAACCGGGCCAATTTGGTTGCTTAGGAGACCTGGCTGGAGTCACTCAGCACACCCTGATAGTAGTCAGCGTCAATACTCGCTGAGCTACCCAGGCCCCCAACAAAAACATTTTTTTAAAACGCTCTCCCAAGTGGATACATTTGAAAACGGCATATTTGCGTTGTAGTGTGGACTGGGAAAACGTATATATTCGCATTTGTTGATGTGACGCAGTCATGTCATCCATTCATCCCAAAACAATCAAGATGGCGGCCCATGTTGTTGCACGGTTCTTGTGCCTGATTTTCACTTTAAAAGTGTTGTTAAAGATAAATGTTACTTTGTACAACCTTCACATCGCATTCCTTCAAAGTCAATGGGAAGTTTACTCTGAATTGCTGTCCAGCGACGTAACACGAGGAAAATTGCGTTTCAGACGTAAAGTAAATGGAACAGAGTTTTTTCTCCACATGCAGTTTCAGTGTGGACGAGCAACTTTTGGGAAACGTTTGAAAGCTTGATGAAACTAAAATGCAGTTTCCAAATGTATCCATAGTAATATAGACTTAGTCCAAATTTGCATTTATTTTAAATTTAAACATCACAAAGGAACCATGAACATTTAAGAAACTGAATAAACAGTTAAATACACAAATACATTTTTTTAATTAAAAAAATTAACATGAAATAAATGTTTATTTTTGGTTCACATTCTCAATCTCTATTAACAAATTTTTATAAATTATAATACAATTACCATCCATAAATAATTCTTACAAGCCATATTTTTCATTATTTTTTTATTTAATAAGAAAAGTAGTTCAGTCCTTAACAGTGCAGGTCATTGTGTCACTTGAGACAAGCCAGTCTCTGTCTCATGACATAAAGACATGAAGACACATTTTGTTCCTCGTATTTTTATTTTGGTGACTTAATGCAAGGAATATTCCACATATGTATCGCCACATGGAGTTTAACTTTAGGCATCCTAGATAAACCTCCTATGATCAAGTGTTCATTTTAGTCCCTGGTTGTGAATCTTGACTTGTGGATGGAAGCTATGGTGTGTTTAGAAAAATCTTTGCAATTTGGCTAATGGTTATATATATATTTACTGTATTTTAAAGTGTCCACGGTAACATGACCTTGCATGTTAATTATCGCAATATACCATATTACCCATTCATGTCTGTAGCACACACGGTACTAAGAAGGAAAATGTAAAAAATCCCTAACCTGTTTAGCAAACACCACTAATAATTACTATGAAGTGGCTGCTCTGTGATTCCCCTAGTTGTGTTAACGGTGCATGTGGGAGACAGGCAGTCTGTTGACAACGGGCGTCTCCGCGGAAAAACAGATCGTCTTGCTGACGCTTCGTCAGACCATCAGCCACCCCCCCACCCTCCATCTGCAATTGAACGCAGCTGTGCATGTTTGAGCTGATATCTGTGGGGTCTCGAACCCTCAAACTCACAGGGGAGACTGTTTATCACTGCAGGAGAAAGTGTGTTTGTGTGCTAAAGAGGCCCTTACAAGACTTAAAAGAGTGATGGTAAACAGTAATTCTTCACAACAGGGAGAGAGACTACAGAATACACTACATCCAACATTCTGGCTGCCCTACTGTGTCATTGTGTAGTTGAGTGGGTGGATTTTATTTGGCACCAAACACTTTAAATTCCTCAGTCAGGACAACAAATTATAGCAAACGACACCAAAACCACGACATAGAGCGCATTTACAGTGAGTTTACTCAGACTGTGGTCTTTCGACCGTCCAAGAGAGTTTCATGCGAATGTCAAGTGTAGTTATTATTGTCTGGAATTTCATTAATTTCTAAAACGAATGAAAGAAAAATTGGAAATATTTTACAGTCGGGTTGCACCAAGACAAAACTTTGTGTGCCGATAACGATATCCGATTATTTAGCACAACTTCTGCCAGTACTGATAGTTTTCTGGTTCTGCATTTTTATGCTACCTTGTTTCAAATCAGTGTTAATTAATTACAAACATTTTTTGTTTTGTTTTTTTGGGGGGGGGGGATTTTCTCCCCCTTTCTCCCCAATTTGGAATGCCCAATTCCCAATGCGCTCTAAGTCCTCGTGGTGGCGTAGTGACTCACCTCAATCCGGGTGGTGGAGGACGAATCTCAGTTGCCTCCGCCTCTGAGACCTTCAATCCGCGCATCTTATCACGTGGCTTGTTGAGTGGGTTACCGTGGAGACGTAGCGCGTGTGGAGGCTTCACGCTATTCTCCGCAGCATCCATGCACAACTCACCACACGCCCCACCGAGAGCGAGAACCACATTATAGCGACCATGAGGAGGTTACCCCATGTGACTCTACCCTCCCTAGCAACCGGGCCAATTGGTTGCTTAGGAGACCTGGCTGGAGTCACTCAGGTGTGATAGTCAGCGTCTTTACTTGCTTTGGTCTTTAATTGGGCATTCCAAATTGGGGAGAAAAAAATAAATTAAAATGAGATGATAGTTGTTTGACCAAATCATCAGTGTATTGATATTTTACAGTTGTAGGGGTAGTCTCAACTAGAGATTGGCCGATTTGGCAGACACCGATAACTAAGGCTGTGGACATGGCTGATAACAGATTAATCGGCTGATAGTTAAAACATTTTTTTCCGTCTTTTCTTACTATGATGGGCACAGACACAGAAGCCACGAGAGTCCAGAATTAATAAAATCCCAGATGTTTAACCGAAATCCCAATAATTACCAGAAAAAAATGAAGATTTGGTGCATAATGCAGACTTTTAACTATAAACAACCCCAAAGCAAGCAGGGGGCTCTTATTATAAAATATGGGAGCTCTGTTACAATTACAAAATATGCATTGATGTGAGGATAAATATATGGATGAATGTTGTCAATTATGAAATTATTAGTGGCCTGGGTAGCTCAGCAAGTAAAGACGCTGACTGTCACACCTGGGGTCATGAGTTTGAATCCAGGGCGTGCTGAGTGACTCCAGTCGGGTCTCCTAAGCAACCAAATTGGCCTGGTTGCTAGGGAGGGTAGAGTCACATGGGGTAACCTCCTCGTGGTCGCTATAATGTGGTTCTCGCTCTCGGTGGGGCGTGTGCTGAGTTGTGCGTGGATGCCGCGGAGAATAGCGTGAAGTCTCCACACGTGCTATGTCTCCGCGGTAACGTGCTCAACAAGCCACGTGATAAGATGCACGGATTGACGGTCTCAGACGCGGAGGCAACTGAGATTCGTCCTCCACCACCCGGATTGAGGCGAGTCACTACGCCACCACAAGGACTTAGAGCGCATTGGGAATTGGGCATTCCAAATTGGGAAGAAAAGGGGAGGAAATCCACCCCCCAGTTTTTTTTTTCACCTCTAGAGGCCGTTGTTATATTGTAGAATCAAGCCGTTCTAACTGTAGAATCCTCCACCACAAAGGAAAACAGAGGAATAAAAAAATAGCAAATGCTTCCTCAAAATTGAAAGTTTAAATCTGATTGGCTGCTTTACTCAATGTCGCGGCTTGTGTGGCTTGCGTGTCACTGTATTGTGTTGCACCTGTTAGGACACGGTCTTACAACCGCAGTTAACATAGAGCACAGATATTGAGTCTGATATGTTTTTCCTCTCTGGTGTAATTAAATGAAATCTGCTGGTTTCAAACCATCACCACAGACTACAAGTAAACACACTACACCCAAACAAACCCCCACACACATAAACCACATGCACACATAAATAAACACCTACACATACACACACACTGGAGGGTTTGAACGTGGTCGCCTTCACTGAGGCTCGTCTGTCTGACACACCAGACTCAAGCAGTGAGCCACAAATGAACAAAATGAAATAAAATTGAATTGTTTCACCACCGAATTCATGAACAGAGGATAGCCCTGGATGCTGATCAAATTGCTGCTCATTTTAATAAAAAAATGTTGACAGATCTGTACTATAGGGCATTTTGAAGTCATGTTAAATAAAAAACATTTATTTTATTTTTATTTAAGCATGTTTTTGGGACTATATAGATGTTTTGCATTATTTTCTTGACAATTAAGTACATTCCCCCCCAAAAAAATTCTCGTTACTATAATTGTCACATCTACATGTTTTGTTTGCATGTCTTTTATTTTGAAGTTTAGTTCATTGCTTCCTGTTCCTGTTTTATGTCATGTGATTTCCTGGTTGTGTCATGTGACCCTCGTGTTTATTCGTTTTTTCATTGGATCTTGTTTCCTTGTCTTGGTTATCTTGTTATCAGTTGGTTGTCTTTTTTATCTTGTTTGCCAATGTCCATGTATTTAAGCCTTTGTCTCAGTCAAGTCTTTTGGTTGTTTGTTTTTGTATCTTTCATTTTTGTTAAATAAACTGCACTTGGGTTCTCACACATCATCGACTTCAGCCTGCCTACAACATTACAGTAATGCAAAGAAACAAATCACTCATGAAAGAAAATGATGTATTATTTTAATTGTAAATTAATTAAGGCTGTTGATTTAACACGTTAATTTAGTGCAATTATTTAAATAAAAAATAACGTTAAATTAACACAATTAATCATGCCCCCTGACATGTACAGTACATAAATTCCATCATGAATGACAAGCCGCGTCAATAGGTGTCAGCGCGCCTCAACAAACCTCACAAGTAGCACTTGTATATGTTTATATGCTATATAAATGTAACGTTCATACATAGAGTGACGATTAAAAATAGCGCAGATGGAGCGCTGGAACGCGTACTGTGAGAACTGGACACATTGACGAACTCAATGCAGAACAGATTGCTGTCGACTGGCTTGTTCGATGATATGAGAATAAAACGCTATATATTGAGTTCTTAATCTCATCTGCCACAATAATGCAGTTTATAAAACTGAATTTCAATCTGTATTATATGTTTATTATAGGCCCTACATACAGTATAATATGTATAAATATTAGAATTATTATGCATTATATATGAATTATCTTTATCTGGGGGCCTTTCTCAGCAAATAATCATGTATGTGACTAATTGCGATTAATTCGATTAATCGTCATGTAATTAATTTGATTAAAAATTAAACCCTAGTAATTACACATCACGGTATTTGTTGCACTGCTTAATTTATGCTAACTTTCATTAAAACATTTTTTATAAATCTTTGTGTCTGGACAGGATGTAATGCACATCTAATGAAATTTATCACCAAGTATAATTTAATAAAATAAAAAAAATGTACACAGAAAAAGGTGGTAACCTGCAATTGTTACCTCAAAGATGTATTATTTCTACTTGATCTAACCCATACAAATTAGTTTCGTTTATGTAGCCTAATTTTTCAGGTTATTTTAAATTCAATGACTTTTTTTATTGAATAAAACCAATTTATTTAGATGTTACCACACAAGCACTTTTTTATGTCATCTCCCAAAAAAAAAAAATTACAGTGTAAATATTAAAACCTATTATTTGGGGGCCTGGGTAGCGAGTATTGACACTGACTACCACACCTGGAGTCGCGAGTTTGAATCCAGGGCGTGCTGAGTGACTCTAGCCAGATCTCCTAAGCAACCAAATTGGCCCGGTTGCTAGGGAGGGTAGAGTAACATGGGGTAACCTCCTCGTGGTCACTATAATGTGGTTCTTGCTCTCGGTGGGGCACGTGGTGAGTTGTGTGTGGATCGTGGAGAATAGCGTGAAGCCTCCACACGCGCTACGTTGCCGTGGTAACGCGCTCAACAAGCCACGTGATAAGATGCGCGGATTGACGGTCTCAGACGCATTGGGAATTGGGCATTCCAAATTGGGGAGAAAAAAGGGGGAAAAAAAATAATAAATAACTTATTTATTTAATAGGTTTCATTTTAAATACTTAAAATAGAATGTCTTTTTTCTTCTTCTTCTTTTTTTTTTTTTTTCCGCAGTGAAATATGCCCTGGACATGTCTTCGTGAGATTCACCCAGATATGGCTATAGTCAGATGTCAGACGTCTGGAAAAGCTGACAGATGACAAATTCCACTTAAAGCCAGTGTGACTGAAATAAGAGAACCCTCAATGATTCATACAACATTCAAAACAGCTCCCACTCTTTCAGTGTAACCGCCCCTGATTTAGCCTGGTCGCTCCCCCGCATTGGTCCGTCAGAGGTCTGACCCCGGTCCAAACGCATGCCTGTGACATCAGCAGCGCGGCCACACGGAATCCCAAGTTTACAGCCGGGCAAAAATAAGGGCCAGACTGGGAGAGTCATGCCCTGTGTTTGTTGGCAGAGCACAGAGCATTTGTGGTGATGGCTGAGGTTTAGTGTAATCAAGGGTTGGAGTGTTAGAGATACACACACAGGCCGAGGCGGATAGAAAGAGACAGGTTATTATTTGAGTAACGGTTTGGCGCGATACTGATGTCTCTGAGCAGAAATAGTGGTACAGATTTATTAAGCACATAGTGAAATGAAGAGACCATCACCTCTGCTGATAGACTGCATTAGTATTGTGTATCAGTCTAAAGTAGAGGTCGACCGATATATCGGTTTTGCCGATTAATCGGCACAGATAACAGATTTCTGGAACTATCGTTATCGGCAAAAGTCCACACCGATAGTTTTCCCCATTGCGTCCAGTGCTGGAGCGGCTGGGAAGGGTTCGCTGTCATTATACAGTATGAGAGCGGCCTCTAGAGGTGAAATAAAAACTATCACTTCACTGATGTCTTGTGGTGTTTGTTTTGACACGTGAGACTACACTCCACATGGAGCAGAACACTTCAGATGCGGATTTAAAACATCAACAATAAAAAGGTATGTATACAGTACACTACAGTACACGTTGTCATATAA
Source organism: Myxocyprinus asiaticus (assembly GCF_019703515.2). Classification (NCBI taxonomy): domain Eukaryota; kingdom Metazoa; phylum Chordata; class Actinopteri; order Cypriniformes; family Catostomidae; genus Myxocyprinus; species Myxocyprinus asiaticus. The sequence continues at coordinate 1,573,097 of NC_059390.1, forward strand.
TTATACAAAAATTAATTTGTTGACAAGATGCTGCATTAGTAGAGAACAGCAGTATGTTTGCCGACAAGGCGGAGAGGACGCTAACATTAAAGCTAATCTCAAGCGGTTTGAACAATGTGACAAAAATACATGCAAGTCCTGCCCAGATGTTTAAATGTCACGATTGTTACTATCTATAACCATCTATTTGCATTTGTTTATATCCAGCTGGTCACGTTTATGCATTGGTTAGCCAGCTAAGTTGCATATTTAAAGCTAGTGATGTGAGAAAGCAAAAAATATCTTCATGCAACTGAGAGGAACGGATAAACAAATCAGAAACGCATCTGATTTCAATTGTATTTTTTTATCCTCACTGTAATACGATGACTTCAGATCGATTACATTCTTGCACTAATAAAGGCTAGACACCACGCAACAAATACAGTTTAACAGAAAGCAGGTGTCTCAATATGCTTTTAAAGCTCTTTTTAATTAGACACAACATCTAAAAAAACAGCGCTTGTGCATGAGACAAAGACAAAAACAAAGCGAAACAAAGATGTTCGTCTAGCGTGCGTTTACATAGAAAATTAAACAGATGGTTGCAAAAGCGTTCAGTGTGAACAGCCCCCTACAGTCGGGCATTGCGTCTTGCTCTCTTATAAGCGTTTCTCAGATTATGAGTTGTTTAAATGCTTTGTCAGGAAAGATGTTCAACTTGGAAATGTGTGTCTCGAGATACAGATTTTGTCTGTACAGACAAAAGTTACACACAAAGATTTTTACACTTCTTCAAAAATGAACAAAGTGACGTAGATGATTTTGCAGGTAGGTGTATGGAAAAAACCTGATGCAACTGCGCAAACTGAATGATTAGAAAGGACGATGTTAGGGGGGCTGGGTATCTCAGTGAGTATTGACGCTGACTACCACACCTGGAGTCGCGAGTTCAACTCCAGCCAGGTCTCCTAAGCAACCAAATTGGCCCGGTTGCTAGGGAGGCTAGAGTCACATGGGGTAACCTCCTCGTGGTCGCGATTAGTGGTTTTCGCTCTCAGTGGGGCGCGTGGTGAGTTGTGCGTAGATGCCGCGAAGAATAGCGTGAAGCCTCCACGTGCACTACGTCTCCACTGTAACGTGCTCAACAAGCCACGTGATAAGATGCGCGGATTGACGGTCTCAGACACGGAGGCAACTGAGATTCGTCCTCCGCCACCCGAATTGAGGCGAATCACTACGGCACCACGAGGACTTAGAGCGCATTGGAAATTGGGCATTCCAAAATGGAAAAAAAAGAAACAATGTTTATTACGCTGTATGTCGTTCCCGACACCTCCATTGTGCGACCCCCTTTTCCTGTCCCATCGTAGAGACTTGGGAATGGGCTCTTTTGACCAGAACACCTTAGCAACCACCTAAGCATCATGGCGGAAAGTTTTGCATGGGCAGGCAACACTTTCTTCTGAAAAAAGCTAGTTATTATTATTACTAAGAGTAAATTATTCATATATCAGACAATCACACTATTTTGCATATATTGTTTCATTACAGGAAAGTGGCAACATGTGCATTTAATTTTAGTGATGTTGTATTTCGCATTAAAGCTTGTGAATGACCGTAGTGCGTTACTATTTCATTGAGGTATGCAAACTTTTCTCAGGGGCTGATGAACATTCAGTAGGCGTATTTCATTGTGTGAATAATCCTTAACACGCTGTTCCTCACAAGCTGACTGACTCTGGCAGAGCTACATTGAGACGTCTCATCCAATAGAAAGTGAAAATTGGTCTCAGGTGTCCGCCGTGTCCAAACGCTTGTCTGCAGACGGCAGTTAGAGGTCATTTTTCACCTCATTTGTTCTAATAGATGTGACAGATGAATGGCACAGTTAATGGAATAACTTCTGTTCAGAGATGTTTCGGCAGAAGTTCTCAGGATAGAATGATTGATAAAGGTTTGGATGGTATGCTGAGATGAACACAGTCATAAATGTACTGAACCGAGTTTCTTATTCACACCTCGAAATGAAAGTTACTCGAGACACTGTCGCCATTCTGGTAGAACCCTTTGCAAAAGGGCAGTTCTCTGAGGAGTTTTTAAAATGGAAACTAAATGTTTCTGCAAGAACTTCCAAAGACTGTCAGTAGTTGTTTAACATGACTACTGCGCGCTCACAATGCATTGGCCAAGCATTTGCGTCTGCATTTGTGCACTTGCATGAAATCTGTTTCTTGCCTTAAAGGATGATTTTCACGAAACCTGTCAAGGAAAAATCCTGCTCATATTTAACCTCAAATCAATACAAAAACAAATGAAATTATATTTAGAATAAAGAAAATGAAGCCAGCATATAGGACCTATAATATGTTTTGCATTTTGACATTATTTTCAGGATACTTAATTCATTTTTGCCCCCAGTTCTCATTACTGAAATGCATCCGGGCATTTTACTTTTACAATTCCTATTGTTTTCAGTGATGATTCTCATTAATGTAACTGACTGTATCACAGCAAAAAAAATATGCTGTTGTAAAATATTTTTTAAATTCAGTAGTTCACATGTTAATGTATTGCTGTCCGCAGAGGAGTGCTCGAGCTCGAGATTTGACCCGAGCTCTGAATATATATATATATATTAGGGCTGTCAATCGATTCATATTTATATAGAATTAATTGCATGACATGCCGATGAATTAATCTAATTCATTGCAATTGGGGGGTCTGGGTAGCTCAGTGGTAAAATACGCTGGCTACCACCCCTGGAGTTCGCTAGTTCGAATCCCAGGGCGTGCTGAGTGACTCCAGCCAGGTCTCCTAAGCAACCAATTTGGCCCGGTTGCTAGGGAGGGTAGAGTCACATGGGGTAACCTCCTCGTGGTCGCTGTAATGTGGTTTGTTCTCGGTGGGGCGCATGGTGAATTGAGCGTGGTTGCCGCGGTGGATGGCGTAAAGCCTCCACACGCGCTATGTCTCCGTGGCAACGCGCTCAACAAGCCACATGATAAGATGCGCGGGTTGACTGTCTCAGACGTGGAGGCAACTGGGATTCGTCCTCCGCCACCCGGACTGAGGCGAATCACTATGCGACCACTGAGGACTTAGAGCGCATCAGGAATTGGGCATTCCAAATTGGGAGAAAAAGGGGGAAAAATCCCCCAAAAAATAAAAAATAAATAAATAATAATAATAATAATAAAAATTCATTGCAATTAATCGCATAACATTATTTCTGAGAAAGGCCCCCAAATAAATATAATGAAAAATAAATAATGCATAATAATTCAAATATTTATAAATATAACATGTAGCGCCTATGATAAATATAAAATACGGATTGAAATTCAGTTTGAAATAAATGTAATTATTGGGGCGTATCAATAAAGCATTGACAGACGATACAAAAAGTGGCTTAAGAACACAATATATTGTTTGTTTAATTTCATATCATTGAACAAGCTCGTCAATGTGTCTTTTGTTTCTTTGGCGTAAGCCCCGTCCTACGGTTCAGCGTCAGGATTCTCGCTCGAACGATCAGATCCTGCCGGAAGGCGAAGACGGCAGGGGAGAGGAGCTTACCCCTAGAGCAGGACGGGACCTAAACTGGTGGTGTTGGGGTGGAGGTGGGTGAAAGCAGCGCGTCGTACGAGCAAAGAAAGACAGCTGTGAGGCCTTATAAGACATGGGCTAGATCATGATTGGATGAGATGCTGAAACTGAATGAATGAATGACGTAATGCTACCACGAGTCCTCCGCGAGAACTAACGATTGCGCTTTCTCACAGTACACGTTCTTGCGTTCCGTCTTCGATATTTTTAATTGTCATTCTATGTACATGTGCGTACCACAGACGGATGCGTTTGGAGCATCTCACTGGTATTCTGCGGCGTAAACGGAGCATTTTTAGGATGCTGTGTCAAGTTAAAATTTGTGGAAAATTCGAAAATCACATCTTAAGATTCCTGTATTCTGTTGTGCTTCCTCGGTGAGCTCATTCTGTTTCTGCGCTGCTTGTGAGGTTTGCTGAGGCGCGCCTATTGACGCGGCTCGTAATAACACGTACTTCAAGCTTGAACTGCTCCTATGGTAGGAAAATCTGTACTTCTATTATAGAATTAAGTATGCGTCAGGGGGCATGATTAATTCAGTCAATTTTTTAGCATGTTATTTTTTATATAATTAATCGCACTAAATTAACGCGCCAAATCAACATCCCTAATATATGTACTGTATTGTTACGAATTGTATTGGTGTTACTTTATTACTGCAAAATGAAAAATAAAAAAATACAAAATAAATAAATATATATACACACTTTATAGTATATTACTTTTTATTTATTTTCATTTCCCAGTAATGAGAATTGGGTGAATTCACTCTGCTGTCCCAAACAGAAGTCGCTGTGGATTTGGTGTGACCCATGTTTAGTTCTTATCGAAAGCGTCATTATAAATGCCACGGAACTAAATGTAAAAACTAAAATGTTATTTGTAGTAAATTTGAACAGTCAGTGGTGTGGGCGGATTGACTCATCTCTATATGACCCTTCTACAGAACTCTATAGAGTTTTATTCTATTTCTGACAGATTTGACATTTCCAGCTCGCTCACTCCTCCAGAGCTGCAGATCGCAGTGGGCGGGGCGTTACAGCAGTAGTGCCCGCTGGGGGGGAAAGATCGCATGCGTCAGTGAACACCGACCTGCAGTGGAAACTCTGGCCAGTGAAAGATACTCTGAAATGTTCAGAGCTGTGAAACACCAACCACAGCAGCCACACACACACACACACACACACACACAGAGCTGGTTTGGGTCTCCGTTGTATGTGGTGTTCCCCGTCATTAACGCATTACCAGCACAGTCTGTCTGGTCCTTAGGGAATCCCCTGTACACACACACACACACAAACCAGTATCTGCATGTGAGTGTCTTCTGTCATGGGTGCATAATAGCTTATCGTGTCTTGGAATGTTTTGGTTTGTGATATTCATCTCTCAGAAAGCTTCATGGAAAACATGTTTAAAGTGGGCCACACACTGAATTAAAGAACTAGTTCACTCAAAAACGAAAGTTTAGTGTCATTTTCTCATTCTAAACCCATATTTTTCCAATGAATACAAAAGAAGTTGTTTAATTAAGGGATTTCCAATACCCACAGGTTTGAGCTAAATGCATGGTATTTTTGGCTTGCTAACTGCATAATCAGTTATTGTGCACTAAAATATTTACATGTTATTGCATTCACTATTACAGAGGTACATAATGATGATTTGATGTTGAACTGAATGTTTACACTGCTCTTTTCCATGCAATGACAGTAGACAGTGACCAGGTGCTGTCAAGCTTCAAAAAGCATCATAAAAGTAGCCCATATGACAAACAACGACTTAAATTTCACACACAAAGTTATCGAATGGCTTCAGAAGACAGTTGCACAAGTTTCGTGGCCAAATTTGTATGATGAGGCACAATGGGGCTAAAGGCCCTCCGGGTTAAAGGAACATTTGATTTTACGGTATTTTTCTCCTAAAACACCAAATAACCCCCAAAACTCCCACAGCACATTCCTAAACACCGGTTTGTCACTATACACTGTAAAAGTTTCCTGATTTTGAGGTAATTTGATGTAGAATTTAATAACTTTTAAAATGTTGCAAATTTATGTAGCTAATGAAAATCCCTGAAACTACCACATTTATTTTGCGACAGAATACTTATTTGTCATTTGCAGTTTCGTTCGAGGTGATAATATCAAACGTTTTTCATTAAATAAGTCCAATAAGTGAATGGATAGTATTTGAGGTAAAAAACCTTTGATTTCATTGATACATTCTGCTTGTGAAATTTCGTTGGGTTTCGAAGAAATATAAGAATGGCATGGTGTGATGCGGTTGCTAAGGTGTTCTGTGTGGTTGCTAGGTGGTTGTTTACTGGCACAAGCCAGAAGAGTCCACCATCAAGTCTTCATGATTTGGCTCGGATCCCTCCATCTATGTAAGTCTTTGGGATTTTTTTGTCCATTTTATTGTTCATCAGGAAAAAATGATAAGTCTGATCTCTTTGTAAAGTAACCGCACTCCCCTCCTCAACAAGACACATGATTTAAGGTATCAGTCATGTTATAAACAATGCAGGATGAGTTACACACTGAACGTTTAATATTTGATTTAAACTGGGGGCCTGGGTAGCTCAGCGAGTATTGATGCTGACTATCACCCCTGGAGTCGCGAGTTCGAATCCAGGGCGTGCTGAGTGACTCCAGCCAGGTCTCCTAAGCAACCAAATTGGCCCGGTTGCTAGGGAGGGTAGAGTCACATGGGGTAACCTCCTCGTGGTCGCTATAATATGGTTCTCGCTCTCAATGGGGCGCATGGTGAGTTGTGCGTGGATCCACACAAGCTACATCTCTGTGGTACGCTGCCCGCGCTTATCAACAAGCCACGTGATAAAATGCACGGATTGACGGTCTCTGAGATCTGAGATTCATCCTCCACCACCCGGATTGAGGCGAGTCACTACGCCACCACGAGGACTTAGAGTGCATTGGGAATTGGGCAATCCACATTAGGGAGAAAAAAAGAATATTTGATTTGAACTAACCTCTAATCCTAACTCATAAGTATGAGCAACAGTATCAGTGATGCTTGACTTAGCAAACACCACTATTAAAACTGGATGGGTTTTTCTTCTGCTGTTTTACGCTGGTTCCCAGAACGAGCATGTCTTATGAGATTAAGATGCAGTACAGGCGTTGTAATTCCAGACACTTTATTCCATTCGCTCGGTGCCGGGATCAGCCAAGCAGGAGGAAGACGCCAGTCTCTGAGTTTTCAGTGTAGATGAAGCCGTACCACACCAACAAACCCCCCACTGCTCCGCTGCAGAATTCATGCTGACACACATGACACACGCCAAACAATGCACAGTTAATAGTTTAGTACATTAACCTCGCGGGAATGGAAAAGGCGGCAGAGAGAGAACGTGAAGTGTTGTTGAATGGCTGGCGCAACATGAAACGCTTCAGCCTGGATCGGATTCCACTGTCGACTCTGTGCCACACAAAGCAAATCAGACACATCATGCGGCTATTAATAGCAAGAGCAGAGACCACAAATTAATTACAGACACTGGAGTGTATGTGTGTTACATTCCATGTACATTGCTATGGAGGTCGGATAGAGCAGACCCTGGAGTTTTTTAAACAGATACAGAAGAAATGTGGAGTGGGACGTTTTGTGAGAAATGTTGCAGACATGACTTTGTGTCGAGTGGAAAGGACTGTACATTCAAGATTCTTGGAATAGGCTGTAAACCATGACATTTTGAAATAAGTTTTGTTCCTGTAAGTTTGCCTGTAAACAAAACTGTTCTCCCAAAAGTGGAAATACTTTTAATTTCTCAACATAAAAGCATCATTAAAGAAGTCCAGTTGACTTTCTCAAATCTCATTCGTATGTCTGCATATTCATAATAGCTTACAAACCAATAGCATTGTATTGACAGCAAACCTGGAGCAACGTGTCTTGATGCATCAAGTTTGAATAAACACAAGCGCAAATGAGATTGGAGAGTTACAGCAGGCTTTTCAGCCAAAAAAAAAAAAAAAACATCTTAAATTTCAACCTGTGCCTCACACAAAGCCATCATATGACTTTGGAAGACTTGAAATGTAGTGCACAAGTTGAATGGACTACTTTTACAGTGCTTTTATGGTGCTTTTGTCATCCTTTTTGGAGCTTGACAGCTTCTGGACACTGTATGCTTTCACTGAATGGAAAATGGAAGCATCAATGTTCTTTAAAATGTTTCATTTTGGGTTTCACGGACGCAAATAAAATGTGTTTTGAGTGAGATGAGGGTGAATAAAATGATGGCAGAATTTTCATTTAAACAAAAATGAAAGCATCTAGAAATTAATGATAATTAGATTAACAAATAACAACAGCTGAGTATCATTTATTTATTTATTTTTACTGTAGAAGATCACAGAACAATAAATGCTGCTCATCGGAAGAGCCACCCCCAAACCTCTTGAATATACTTATAATAAAAAAGATTTATTTTTCCACTAGACTGTCATTTGTTTCAATTACAGTACATATGAAGTGACAACTTCCTCTTTGAAGTGGGCGAGAAGTAATCAGGAGCATCTTGGGCTTATTCAATTAGCTTAGGCTGGTATTAATAACGGCACTTCAAAGAAGCTTCTTAAAAAGAATCTTTTTGTTGTAGCTGAAATGCGTTCCATATCTGTCTATTGCAACTCCGTCTCCACAACAAACTATGAATGCACACATGTGGAAGCATTTCAACTGTATAGTTCAGCTCTTATAATGCTGCAATAAAGCGAAGACTCTAACTTTATACACACAACATATTGCATCATCTCTCAGCCATTTGCCAAGCTTGGATGAGCAATTTCACATCTAGCTAATGAGTTTTTGTAGTGCAGTGCGGCTCTGTGTGTGTTATCCGGTCTATACATGAAAGGTCTTTTCCTCGGGTGCCGAATGAGTCGGACAACAAGCCATTAATTATACAATTGCAGTCTGTACAAATTTGTTCAAACTATCATTTAAATAATCGCACCTAATGTGTTTCTGGGAAAGCTGGAATTGAGAAGCAATGTTGTGGACATAACAATGGGAAACATCTAAAACACTTCTTCCAAACCTCACGGAAAAATAGGTTAATTTTTGCTATTTTTGCTGCGACCCAATATGTGTCATCTGTATAGTTGGTGTAGTTTGACTCACAGATCAGGGGCGTTCACACTGACAAAACAATCGGAAGTCATCTGTTTTCAATGAGAGTTGGCGATTTGAGGTGACAGCGACCGCTGGCGATGCAAATGATGCACATTGCATGTATTACAGAGACATGTAGATTTCCCCTTCAACTAGGGATGCACCGAAATTTATGTGCAAACTCATGCTTTTCATTTGAAATTGATCTTTAACAGACATAGTTAATTTTTCCTCAATCACGGTAAGTTGTGCAATATTTTTAACATTTTATAGTAGTAATGGCAACTGATGGAGGAACACGTGTAATCACTTACATTGTAGCAATACACTGTAACGTTACATTGTAACAGTTTATGCTGAAGCTTAAAAACAATCATAGTGTCAGTTTGAGAACGACTTCAGCTGGACACACTCATACACTTTCCCTGGGTGTGTTTGTGTTTGTTTCCGTCCATTGGACAGGCAAGCAGAGGAACATGTGATGTTGAGCCCTGGACTGACCTTATAACATCCATCTTCTTTGTCATGAGTTCAGAGAGACGGATGTGTGTGAGGTGGGACGCCTGGTATGAGTCTGAAATACCTGCCGTCCACAGAAACCACAGAAATTTACCTCTGAAGAGGAAAAAAGAGCTCAGGAATTCGATTGACCTCCTTATGTTGTGTGTGGAGCGCTCTACAAAAACTGGCTGCAGAATCATACGATATCTGCCAGGTGAATTTATTTCCAGTGACATCCTGATAAATGGAGGCAGGTAAATGTGGAAGTTCACAGGAAGCAGAGGAAGTCATCAAAGTTTCAGATCAAAGCAGGAAATGTTGGGCACTCAGAACAGACCACACAGCTGTGACCAGCACCAGAAAACTCCAACCGACCTGGAACAAACTCAGGAACTCTCCGGATTCAAGCGATCTGTCTCAGGTCCATGCCAGCACCTTCAAAAGTACTTGCTACAACAATGTCAGTTTTATATGTAGTCCTGTGCAAGTAGTTTTACCACAAAATAAAAACTCAGTCATCATTTACTCACCATCTTCATGTCTGAAATCGGCAGTATCTGATTTTTTTCCAGGAGTCAGGGTGCACCAATCCACCTGGAAACATAGTCATATTTACAAGGTAACTGTCTGCTATAATGAGTGCTTTTGAGAAAGAAATAATCATTAGGTTAAACTTTCGACGCAAGGAGTCATGTGACCAAACAACATGGCACATCATGTACGTCATGCCGGGGGCTCCCCGGCCTGAAGGAAAGGAGGGAGGAGTGTGGCAGGGAGGAGGGCGGGGCCGAGTCGGGATGCTGCACACCCGGCCCCTAATCAGGCTAATCGAGCCCTCGAGAGGGATAAAGGCGACCGGAGGCGGCAGTTTGTGAGAGAGAGAACTACGGGCAGCTGCCCTGCATGTGTTTATGTTTGTGTCTTTTTGTTTTATTAAAAGATTATTTATATTGTCAAGCCAGCTTGCAAGGGGAGGAGGGGCTCCTAGCAGACCGCCTGGAGCAGTCAGTGCTGCTGCCAGGGGCGGAGGAGACCCCTACCGGCCACTAAAACACGGCAGGGTCAAGAGAGGACCGCTGACCGCGTGCGGTGAGGGACTCCTGGCCGACCGCCTGGAGCGGGAGAACTGCTGCCAGGGATGGGGGAGACCCCTACTGTCCACCGAAAACGTGGCAGGGCGTTCCGTCCTCCAGGGGCTGGAGGACTGCCTCCGATCCACCCGGGTAGGCGCGGCTGTCATCCACTAGAGGGTGGAAGAGTGGCCAAGGACCAGGCTACGGTGTATCGGAGAACCGGCGAGTACGTTTTTTTTGTTCTCTCTCCTCTCTCTCTCTCTCCCGCTGTCGCTCCGTGTTGTCCTTTCCCTCTCATTTTTTTGTTGTTGTTGTTTTTTCCCTCCCCTTGTCACCCTCCCAGGTCCGAAGAGGCGAGGATGACCTGCCGACAGGGGGTGGGGGGGATGTACGTCATGCCGGGGGCTCCCCGGCCTGAAGGAAAGGAGGGAGGAGTGTGGCAGGGAGAAGTACAGGGCCGGGTCGTGATGCTGCACACCTCAAGAGGGATAAAGGTGACCGGAGGTGGCAGTTCTGGAGAGAGAGAGTTACAGGCAGCTGCCCTGCATGTGTTTATGTTTGTGTCTTTTTGTTTTATTAAAAAATTATTTATATTGTCAAGCCGGTTCTCGCCTCCTCCTTTCCACTGAACTTTGTTACAACACGTACTTGTGTATCACTTATTTCCTGTCCAAAATGAGCTACAGTGTGAACCAAACTTCGTGCCGATAGCCAAAGTCCGACCTCAAATTCTCAAGTAAACAAATGCCCGGTACCACGACCACAAATCGCCAAATCATTCCTAAACTCTTGAGGCAAAACAAATACATCTGCCCACAAGAGAACTGCAGATAATCTTCATTACACTCACGACTCCCAACAGCAGCTTAGACACAAGTGTTTTAGGCAGAGTGACAGACAGATACTGTAAACGTCTGGTGTTTTTAATGTTCTGTGGTGCCCGTCCCAGTCAGCAGTGAGAGTACAGTACAGCAGCACAAACAGGGAACGCTAGCGGGTCATGATACACATTGCGAGAACGATCCAACGCAATCGAGCCCAAACCACCACCGACTCCACAACTAAACATAGCACAACCTCAGCGCAGACAACCACTCTCGCTCGCTCTGCGGACTCAAGAGTAGCTGTGACGCTAAACACACAACAGTGGGCTGCAAAATTGAGCTTTGGAGAGCGTTCACACAGAAATTCCTCCATACGAGGACCTACTTAATTATCACGGCACACCATTTAATGCCACATCAAGGAGACAAAACAGAGAATTGTCTTTGCTGTGTCTCAGATTTGCCTTTTAAATGATAATATTAATGTACCTGAGAGAGTTTATGTAGCATTTAATCTTTTGTGTAATAACAGCCATTTGCAGTCTTGGGCATCATGTCTGGGCAGCCCGGGCTCACCGTGTACCCCCAAGTGACGCAATGAAGCAAGTTTTCTGGGAAAGAACGCATGCGTGTGTGTGTGTGTGTATGTGTGTGTATGTGTGTGTATGTATATATTTGTGTGTGTGAGTATATTTGAATATGTATTTTGTGTGAACTTTTCCAAACTGGTGTGAATCACACTGAAAATACTGCAAAAAAAAAAAAAAAAAAAAATTAATAACATGTGATTTTCTGGTTCAAAAAAAGACTCAAGTTACTTTGGCATGCCGTTAGATATAAACCCCACAACCCACACTGTGTGTGTGTTGTGTGTGTAATTTCATATGCAGCATGTCTTGTGCGTTTGTGTTTGAGTGGCGGTAGTGTTGACTACTCAGTGATGTCAGAAGCTGCTCAACCTCGTGTATATATATATTCTGAACGTTCAACTGGCTTCAAAAGTGGGATCAGAGGAGCTTTGCAAGTCAAAACCTCTTCAGGCAAGTTTCTCAAATCTGAGCATCTCTCAAAGGGACAACCTCTTATTTCTGCAAAAGAGCTGGACAACACTAAACCAGTGATATCAGAAGACATTTTACTGAAGAAGAAATTCTCTTTAAGGATTGTTAAGACAACGTTGGAGAGTTGCATCTAAAATCACCAGAGTAAGTATTTTTCATGTTTTATTTTTTGATACAGTGAGTGATATATAATTATTATCGTAGCTGTGGTTGAGTGCAGATTTAAGGTTTCCTCAAAAGAAAATATATCGCGCAGGTGTTGCTCTTTCAGAGCTCAGGAGACTTAATGGAGCTCTCACATTGTCAAAAGTGATTGTCGTGCATCCTAAAGAAATGTGGTAACATCTTGATTAACTGATTTTATTCAAGTCCAAAATAATCAATCTGACTACATTAAGTGACACCAATCAAAGTCATATTATAGCTGCAGATCTGCACTTTTTAAACTGCAGTTACAGGGAAGGTCTCATTTAAGTATAAACATTGTTTCAGAGGTTTCTCCTAAAATACATTGTCCATTGTTGACATACGGTAAGAGTATAGAGCGATATATTGAATGTTGCTCGCATAGCTTAGATCATTTGCTTTTGGAAGAATTTAATGAGAAATATTTGAGTTCATATTGAAACTTGATTGCAGACTTGGGTATTTTAGCAAATCTGAGCACAGTTTGAGACATTGAGATCTCTTCTGAAACACTAAAAGGGCCACATGAGTATACATGGGGTCTTGTCACAGGAGAAACATCTGAGAATTGGGAGACTGATGCAAAGTCTCCATTTGATCCACTTTTTAATCTCACTGCCATCTAGAAGACGCAACTGAGGTATTAAAGAGATCTCGATTGGCTTTCATCATCTCTCACAACTGCAGGAACACTGATCTCTGATGATTGTGCATCTGGCACACTTGAAGCTTAATGAATTTCAGAGGTAGATTCGGTGTGTGTGCCAGTCTACGGCTCGGAAACTATGCTGTTGTTCTGTGTTTTCGATCGGTTGCGATAGAGATGACTGTAAATCAGCGTTACATTGATCCGTACTGTCTGCTAACCACAGGGCTAATAGATTAGATCTTGCTGAGGAGGTTCAGCTGAACAGTTACGTCGTAGACGAGCATTTGTTGTCACTATAGGCACAGTGAACATTTGTGAGGAGACATAAAACTAGAAACAAACAAAAAGTAAAGAATGAGAGCAGAACAGCTTTAATTCATCATAATCCAAATGTCTGACTTTGTTATAAGTACTAAACCAAAAAAGATGCATTAATGTGACAAAAAGGGTTTTCAGTCTGACTCTCTGTTCTGTGAGAGCCTGAATTGTAAAGGAAATGGTGTGATATAATACTTTATGACTGCTGGAGAGAGCTCTGAGAGAAGTCAACAGAAACGAGCCAAGACACTTCACGCTGTTGAATGTGACTTTATTCGTCTGGGACAAGAACAACGGAATTACATTTTCAGTTTTAACTCGTTCTGATCCAGTTCAAGGACTGTCAGGGTTGTTTTGGTCTGAACGATTGTTTGGTCCGAACCCGAGTTTGATTCATAAACATGTAGCCATGAGAAATGCATTATACTGTCCACAGTTTTCCTGACTAACCACTGGGCGGCGTCATGATAATTCGGATTGCCGCTGGACTGTTTTTTGGTTCCGGTCTCCATAAGAAGCAACAAACGATCCTGACGGAGAACAACCATTTTATGTGTAAGGGGCGGTCACATTAGGCTTTGAGCATGCACTTTTTTTTCAGACAACGCAACGGACCAGGATATGATGTCATAAGGGAGAGCTTCTGGTTTTAGTAAATAACACTTAACAAATAATATTATCCTCATGCGTGGACTGTGTGTTTTGTCTTCGTTATACGCTATGCATAACTTAAATTTCATTTAAACCAACTGATCTCAGTTCAGGACACTCTAGGACGTCATTAAAGGGTTAAACTTTCCATGCACAGAGTCGTGTAACAAAACAACATGGTTCCATCACAGCGGAGCTTGTCTTTTGGAGAAACACCAACAAAACTACATCTGTTAAGAAACCCAATTAAGTTTTTACATTGAAACCTGTTTGAGTCCAAAAACTAGAGTCTCTAGTTTCATCCCATAACCCGTTTTGTACATTTCGTAGATTTATCATGAAATCGGTGCGCTGTTAAACACAGTGACTGCAGATGAGGACTACACGGCTATTTTCCCCTTAGAAATCATATATTTACTGTACTTTATCACTTCGAGAAGAAAAAAGTTGCTTTCAGAGGCTTTATATGGAGTTAGGATGAAAATAAGGTGCATTTCAAACTGTTCTGAGATCAGTGCAGACAGACAGCACACTGGAGGTTAAGTCATTCCCTAAATAGGGAGCAAGGGAGCATCCTATAGCTCTCTATGCAGTTAAGTGCATTCACTCCTAAAATCTGATCAAAAGTTCAGTTTCAGGCTGCAGATGATGTTTGGATCACTCAACATGTTTGACAAACATGTGACAATGATAATCAGTACATAGATTCAGAATTTATAATGTATCATTTTATTTTAACATGGTTGGCAGTGATGCATTTAAATGGGTGTGAATGGAGCATAAACTGTCCATTAAGGGGACAGTAATTGCATTTTAGGGGCATTTTGTACTTTTATGAGGGCATATTTTGTTCTAAACATAAAATATATACTGTGTTTTCCTATCATTTCAAATACTTCAATAAATTAATTTACATACAGTAGTTCTCCATCTGAATTATTACATTCAGAATATTACCTCTTACCCATTAATTTACTCAATATACGCTAAACATCACACTATCCAATAAGAACAAGCTGATGCCAAAGCAGGCCTCCGTTATGAGTCGTGGAACACTTCGGATTTCAGGAAAAAGGTGGATAATAAATGTGACCGGAAACATGCAAAGATGCATATTATACATCATCAATAGAGGTACACTTCCATGAGCTAGTCTGGATTGCTTTCCTACCAAAGCATTCCCAAAGAGTTCCGAAGCCCGTTTCACATCAACTAGTAGCAGATATACAGGTTAAAATGATGCACCAGTAGAAATGTGACAAATTTTCAATTATCATCTGCAGTATATTGCGGTTATGCTAAACGCTGCGGCATAGGAGGGAATTCACATTTCAAGGGGTGCACTACAAATAATTATTATTGGATGGATTTTTTTATACCTGTAATTTAGTTACTTTTGCATTATTTTGCATTTTAAAATGGTCTCACGGTCTTTGCGGTCACTTTTCCATAAAAATGCATATCATGATGTATATCGTTATTGACCAGAAATGTTAAGAATATTGTGATATAGAGGCCTCGGTAGCTCAGCGAGTAAAGACGCTGACTACTACACCTTGAGTTGCGAGTTCGAATCCAGGGCGTGCTGAGTGACTCCAGCCAGGTCTCCTAAGCAACCAAATTGGCCCGGTTGCTAGGGAGGGTAGAGTCACATGGGGTAACCTCCTCGTGGTTGCTATAATGTGGTTCTCGCTCTCGGTGGGGTGCGTGGATGCTGCGGAGAATTGCATGAAGCCTCCACACGTACTACGTCTCCGCGGTAACGCGCTCAACAAGTTACGTGATAAGATGTGTGGATTGACGGTCTCAGACGCGGAGGCAACTGAGATTCGTCCTCCGCCACCCGGATTGAGGCGAGTCACTACGCCACCACAAGGACTTAGAGCGCTTTGGGAATTGGGCATTCCGAATTGGGGAGAGGAAAAAAAGAATATTGTGATATAAATTGTTGCTTATATTGAGCTACCCTAACACCAACCAATGATTGGGAAAAGGGTCCATTCCATACCACAATAGATCCTGAACCTGAGTTCACTAAAACAATGCCTGAGTAGCTATTTCACTAATCGCTCACATAGCCAAAAAGCTTGCACAGCCTAGATGATGTCAGCCAAAACTGAAAAGGCATTTCTGAGGTGGAGCAAGTTATTACATTTTGATGATTATGAAGAGAAACCCTTTTTTTATATATATATAATGAGACCAAAATATGTCATTGATTTCATGTTGACTTCTTGAAACATTTGCATGGACAGACAGAATCTGTGAACTCTAACTGTGAGTTCACCGTAAATCTCAATAGTTGCAGTGTTATGAAGTCGTTCTTGTCTGTTCAGGTCTTCCCTCCCCTTATTAGTGTTTACTAACACTCTAATAACACGTTCTTGGATGGAGAGAAAAAGAGAGGGACAAAAGCAGTAAGATTAAAAGTGAACATTTGTTTTGTGTATGCTGCTCGCTGCCAAAAGGCAGTCATTTTGGATGAATCTGAAACAGCTTTCATGGTGCTTTCCCCACTTCAACATCTCCTGCCAGGAAAGAGTTGTTTTTTTCACCTGTTTATATGCAGGTAAAGTATACTCTACAGAGTGCCCCCGAATGAGGTCTTTTTTTCCAACTCAACGTGAAACCCTTATGTAAGCACGTGTGTGTGTGTGTTAAAGGGTGGACCACAGGAGCTGAAACAGGTAGACGAGACATGTACGACTGAAGTGGAACTTTAACTAGATCAGTGAGGAAATGCTCTCAGCTTGTAAAATGAGAAAGGTCTCGCATACAGGACATTTGATCATTCGCGCACGGCACTTTCAAGTGCAGAAGATCTGCATGTTATTGCATACGAACGAGTGCGAACTTTATACGACGTCACGAGCCAATGAGTGACGCTCACCACAACAGACAGTAATTTTCTGTTTTGTAAACATCTTGACCTTTAAATTGTTCCACAGATCTTCAAAGAGAAAATCTTGTTGCCTTGAGCTCAATGACGTGAGACGTTGTCAGAGTCAGATAGATTTGCCAGCGTTAGTAAACAAACACATTTGTTCACAGTGGCGGGTTTTTTACAAACACATATGAAGCAAATTAAAACCCCATTTATGGGGCCTGGGTAGCTCAGCGAGTACTGACACTGACTATCGCACCTGGAGTCGCGAGTTCGAATCCAGGGCGTGCTGAGTGACTCCAGCCAGGTCTCCTGAGCAACCAAATTGGCCCAGTTGCTAGGGAAGGTAGAGTCACATGGGGTAACCTCCTCGTGGTCGCGATAAGTGGTTCTCGCTCTCAGTGGGGCGTGTGGTAAGTTGTGCGTGGATCGTGGAGAGTAGCATGAGCCTCCACATGCTGCGAGTCCGCGGTGTCATGCACAACGAGTCACGTTATAAGATGCGCAGATTGACGGTCTCAGAAGCGGAGGCAACTGAGACTTGTCCTCCGCCACCCGGATTGAGGCAAGTAACCGCGCCACCACGAGGACCTACTAAGTAGTGGGAATTGGGCATTCCAAAAAGGGTATAAAAGCAATGTCTCAAACAAAGACTAATTTCTCATTAATTCCCCCAAGAGCAATGGTCTGAGCTATGCTAGTATCCAAATTAATTTATAGCTCTGTACTCGTATGTGAACAATCGACTCATTCGTGTCCACTTTTGTGGGGGGGGGGGGGAGTTCATCTGAGAGAACATTGAAAGAGCAACCTCGGAGCAATAACATTTTCCTGTGTTGCGTGAATGAACAGTTTACCATTGAGACAGCTGTGAAAATCAATGAATTTTCTTAAATAATCTGCGGAGAAGCCACAATGACTCACTATTTGCCGAACGGAACTTCATCTAACATCTAACATCCGCCAGTGTCCACAAATGAAAATAGCTTGCAAATTAATTTACTGTGTGATATTAATATGGCTGATGTAAGTATAGTTATAATAATAATAGAGGGATAAATAGGTTTTCTGAAAATGTAGAAGAGTGTTTAAGGATTATTCATAAGCCCACTGGTTCACTTAGTCCTGGAACGCATTAAGGTTTGACTGGGCTTGAGCTCTGAGATCTCCCCCTGGACTATCTGACTAAAGCAAGAAATGGAAAGACAATTTGGACCCACTTTATATTAGATGGCCTTAACTACTATGTACTTAATCATTTGATACAATGTACTTAGTATGTACATGTTGTTGCATTGTAATTACATTTGTAGTTACACTGTTAACTTTACCTCTGACCTTAACCCCAAAACCCGTAACCCTAACCCTACCCTTACTCCTAAACCTACCCATACCTCAACCTCAGTAGCAGCAAATGTGGGAAGTTTGCAGAACAACATGTAGTTACACAGTAAATGCAGAGACTTGTATGTATTTAATATCAGCACATAGCAGTTAAGGCCACCTAATATAAAGTGTGACCAACAATTATCGGTATAGGCATTATGAAATATAAAGGCGGAGGGATGCCGGAAGAATCGTCACCGGTGCGAGGGCAGCAGACACTTATTGTTTGCAAATGACACTCGCTTTATTTAACAACTAATGCAATGACATTCAGACATTTTTAAGTGTGACTTAAAGGTATAGTTCACCCCGAAATCATTGTTTACTCACCCTCACACCGTTCCAAACCTGTATGACTTTCTTTCCTCTATGGAACACAAAAAGAGATTTTAACGGTTCCATTAACGATTCTTTTAGTATTTTAGAAAAGCAATTCTTATTGTATTACCTGCCCTCAGCAGACTTTGACCAAATGATGAGATCATTTCATATTTCAACAGGATGGATTCTTGCAAATTGGTATTTTTCATTGAGATATTTTCTACATTAATTCATATTTTAGATCCTCATGTCATCCCAGATGTGTGTGACTTTCTTTCTTCTGCAGAACACAAATGAAGATTTTAGAAGAATATCTCAGCTCTGTAGGTCCATACAATACAAGTGAATGGTGACCAGAACTTTGAAGCTCCAAAAAGCACATAAACGCAGCATAAAAGTAACCCAGACTACTCCAGTGGTTTAATCCATGTCTTCTGAAGGCATCCAATCAGTTTTGGGTGAGAACAGACCAAAATATAACTCATTTTTCACTATAAGTCTTGTCAGCAGTCTCCTCAGCGATCATGATTTCAAGCTCGATTACACTTCTTATAGTGCAGTGTCAAGCACTAGGAAGTGTAATCGAGCTTGAAATCATGATCGTGGCTAGAGACTGCAATGGCAAGATAAACAGTGAAAAAGGAGTTATGATTTGGTCTGTTCTCACCCAAACCAGCTTAGATCGCTTCAGAAGATGTGGATTTAAACACTGGAGTTGTCTGGATTACTTTTATGCTGCCTTTATGTGCCTTTTGGAGCTTCAAAGTTCTGGTCACCATTCACTTGCACAAAGCTGAAATATTCCTCTAAAAAACTTCATTTGTGTTCTGCAGAAGAAAGAAAGTCATACACATCTGGGATGGCATGAGGGTGAATAAATGATGAGAGAATCTTCATTTTTGAGTGAACTGTCCCTTTAATTGTACAAAGTGTTTTGGCACCACTGTATGTGTCAGTGAGAGAGATTTACACGCATCTTAACACATCATCAAGAAAACGACTCTTTCCGTGCTATTTCACAAGTGAAACTTTCTCTTGGAACATCATCTCTAAAACTGCTGCCACCCTCTTGCCACATCTGTCTCTCTCTCTCATATAAACAGAGAGGAGTTGACTCCTTATATATGGACAGAGTCTTTGTTAGGACTCCCCCAGCTGTAACCTCCCCGCCCTTTACCTCTCTTCCCTCCCTCTCTCTCAACCTGCACAGACACTTCTGAAACTTCCCATCACAGAGTTGGTGGGTCTATAACAGAGCGGAGCCCACCACAGACACTCTCTCAGTCATATCACACACACCGATCGCCTGTGGATTCCTCTACAGCTCATGTTGTTTGGTCTGGAGATCATATCAGAAACAGAATAAGAAAAGATTTCTGGGAGAGTTTGACGCGTGACATCTGAGATAGTATTTAAAGGACACTTTCACCTGGGCTGACCGCAGCGCTTATTTATTTGTTTGTTTGTTTGATCGCAGTCTGGAAACTTTGAGGACGCTTTTGCTCTGTCTCGCAGGACAGAAGAATCGGAGACAGACATCATTGTCTTCTGAGTAAGTTGCTTTCCTGTTGCTCATCGTTGGGGTTTTGTTGTGGCTCTGAGGACTTGCTGGAATTCGTCTTTTCTGGTTTGAGTTAAACACAGCCGTGTCTCTCTGGAGGCTGGAGTTTGTGGTGGGAGAAAAATATTCTTCAGTCATTTGCAGCTATTTAGTCATTTAAAGAAGTACACTTGCAGGCTAAAGTTTTAACTAGTTATTCTTTATTATTCGTGTTGTCTACATTTTAAAATAGTGGTTAAGTCACCAAAACGATGAAATAACACAAAGGGCAGTATGCAAATTATGTGGTGACCAAAAGTCAAATATTTCGGCTTCTTTTATTATTCTCGGGTATCATCATCCAGAGATGCTTTTAAACATTATTGAAGGATTCCCCATGTATCCTGGACGCTTGTTCGCTGCTTTTTCTTCACTATAATGTCCAAATTTTATAATCATCATTATATTAATAAAATTCAAGCTTTGTAAAGAAATTCAAACCCAGTTTATATTTGATGACAAAATTAATTTCAAGCATTTAAACATAAGCTTTTAGATCAAAAGGGTCGATGAGTTCATGAGAAACATTCAGATTTAGTCAAACATTCGACGAAATCTCTTAAAAAATCTTGAGAACGAGCAGATAAGTCAGCTACACTTCTGGGAAGCATAAAGTTGATGCATGATCAAGACAAAACGAATGTAGAGTTTAGATGAATTATAGATGTGTTATAGTCAAAACTGATGTTGTTGTTTTGTGTTTGTGTTCAGATCGAGATGATGAGGATGTTGTGTTCTGGAAGGGTTCTCCAGCAGTGGTTCTTCACTCTGTTTTTACTGTGTTCTCCTGTACCGCACCACGGCCGGCATGTCGATGCCCTCAGCAGCCGAATGTAAGTGTCTGCGGTTTTATACACACACTCACTGCTGCGATACTACAGTGTACAGTCATGTACAGTCACTAATGTGTTGAAATAATGACTGACTGATTGTACATCATCCTCCTTAGTAGATGTATACTCACCAAATATATAAAATACATTTACATACAATATTGATTTGACCTGAAGTTATTCAAGCTATGTAGGAAATCGGGTCTTTTACACAGCTTTGCGTTCAGAACACACAAATATTTGAATCAAGTCTTCCAGAGAGCTGTGAAACGATAGCTTTTAGATGATATTATTGTTGGTTGTCTGTAATGCACTGGAAAATGTTCAGGTTGGCGATCGTGTTTTGATACTCGCTGCCCACCGGTGTGTTTGCTCAGGGTTTGAGTTCGAGAGCAGGGTGTGGGGCTCCAGGGATGCCACCCAGATGCTCCGCAGGCCACCTGCTGCACACACAGACATGCTTTTGTGTGCCCGCTCCACGACAGATGCCCGCTGTCTGGACAAACCTGATAAACTCCGTTCTCTGATAGTGAAACAATATGCTCTGTTCCAAGTGAACCTAGTGAGCTGCCTATAGAGGGAGCATTTTTAAGAGAAAATTTAAATTCTGTCATCATTTACTCACTCTCATGTCCTTCCAAACCTATATGTCTTTCTATCTAATGTGAAACACAAGAGGAGAATGACGCTGCTATTTTTTCCGTACTATGAAAATGAATGGTGACTGAGGCATTCTGTCTAACATTTCCTTTTGTGGTCTAAGGAAGAGTTTGGAACATCATGAAAGTGAGCAAATAATGACACTTAACGTTTTTGGGTGAACTATCCCTTTAACCCTTAATTGCATTGCAAGTTTCACCAAACATTGGCACGATTACCTATCGCAAATGCATCTACAATATGCCCAGATAGTGTGCATTTTTCAGACACTTAGAAAATAATAGAGATGATGCAACCAATGATAGAACGGGATTCATTAATTCCATGTTGAAATTTTGTAAGGTGCTACACATGTGTTTTCTAAGTCACTTCTTGAGTCTAAATAGATGCGTAACGTACAGAATTTAATTAATACACCCAAACGGCAATAGTCATATCATTCTGTTCATGTGTTAAACTTGCTATAGTTTACTTCCACGTTGCTTCTTCGTCAATCACTGAAACAACAGTGCCACCTTGAGGAACAAATAGCATGAATGATTTGCATGTGTAGACACATTTGGGATGCCGACAATTCACTATTATTGACTTGATGTAGTCATTTGTATGAATATAATGCTCATGTGTCTTGTAATAAACAAAAACAAAATCTATACACAGTATGCAAATTAAGTAATCAGAAAATTTTTATTTATGGAAGTGCAAATAAATATTGCAACATTTATTACATATCTTGGGTCACTAACGACCCTATACACTTTTTTTTATTTTTTTTATTTTTTTATTGTTACACTATGCATAAAGGAAAAATTTAGGAATACTACGGAGGTGTGGGCATAACTCCAAATTATGAATGAGGTAGAGGGGTTGGAATGAGGTCCCGAACGAGGTATGCATTTAAGGGTTAAGGCTACGTGTAGGCAGCTCACTTGGATTTGAAACAGAGTTACAGAGAGAGAGACAGAGAGAGAGACACAGATTGCTGATGCGGAGTTAGGCGGGAGCCCAAGTCAAACGGGCCTCTCCCCGCTGGAGCTGAGCAAGCGCGCTTTTATGTCCCGCGAACCCCCGAGCGGGGCCCAAAATGCAAAACATGCTTCCACGGAGCTCTGGAACGCAGCTCTCCCCCCACTGTCTGTGATCCGTCGCTCCTGCCAGCACCTCTGCAACATCATATCGGCTTTTAATGATGTGAGCGCGTGCGTTTGAGAGAGACGATGGCTTCAAAGACATCCACTCAGTTGAGCCCACACACTTTGGTTTAGATCGTCCAGGGCGATTTGAGGCATTAATGCAGGACTGTGCAGTTTTCTTAGGTTTACTTGAGGGGACAAAATTAGCTACATTTGACTAAACGTAACCTTTGGGAACATCCTCAAAGATAAAAATGATTCAATATGTTTTTTTAAAGCTGTACTGTTTTCAATTGTAAAATACTTTCTCCTATTTCAGCTTAGTATGCTGAGTCACTTATAGTTTAATTTTGTTTTGTATGAGCATTCGATGTTCATAACTTTAGCTCAATCAGTGGTTTGATGAGGGACTATCTGTTTTTTGTATGGAAGACGGGGGAGTAATATTATTTTTGTGATTCCGTTTGGTGATGCTTGTGGCAGAAAATACACACCTTGGTTTTAAGTTTTCTTTTAAGGTTAGGATTGTAGTTTGAGGTTAGCATGTTATCATTTTAATGAACTTTATATGAAAACAATTAGGCCACATCTACACTAATTCATTTTAGTTTGAAAAAATCAACCCGATCTCATGAAAATTCGTACATAATTTACGAGTTGGCTATTTCGAATGGTCTTGCGCGATGTTGTTCACATAAACTCGTACGACTTCATCACGTGCCAATTCCCGGATGTCAAATTCGGAAGTAAGCGCGAGTTCCGTGCATGAGGCGTTAAGGACATACTTTTTTTTTTGGAGGGTTTCCCCCTTTTCTCCCAATTTGGAATGCCCAATTCCCAATGTGCTTTTAAGTCCTCGTGGTCGCATAGTGATTCATCTCAGTCCGGGTGGCGGAGGACGAATCTCAGTTGCCTCCACGTTCGAGACCTTCAACCTGCCTGCTGTGCGCGTTACCATGGAGACATAGCGCATGTGGAGATTTCAAGCCATCCACCGCGGCAACCACACTCAACTCACCACGCACCCCACCAAGAACGAACCACATTATAGCGACCACGAGGAGTTTACCCCATGTGACTCTACCCTCCCTAGCAACCCGGCCAATTTGGTTGCTTAGGAAGCCTGGCTGGAGTCACTCAGCACGCCCTGGGATTCGAACTTGCGACTCCAGGGGTGGTAGCCAGCATCTTTACCACTGAGCTACTCAGGCCCCCCCCCAAGGACATACTTTTATTAATATTATGCCCTAATCCAAACCCCTTATCTAAATTTAACCAATCATGATAGGAAGCTGCTGTGTGTGACAGAAGCAAGTAATTGTTGCGTATTAGATGGAAAAGATGTCCACGTCATTGGCTGTAGTGAAAGTCGTAGAAATTCAAACGAGTGCAGTCGCACGATATCGTACGAATTAGCCAAATTTAGAGAAGTCGTACGAATCCTGATGATTTCGCCATGAAAAAATATTGATTTCCACATTAAAATGGCATTTTCCTACACGGAAAACTGAGCATTAACACATATGTTGTGTGTGAGATGGTGATGTACTGATTAAAGCCACGTCCACGCTAAGCTGTAAGTTTGAAACCGTGTCCTAACATAATCGTTTTCCAAAGTTTGTGGTAATGGAGAGCATTTTCGGTGAAGGAAAATGGCATTCTAGAGTGAAAGAAAGCTGTAAACATAGTGAAATAAATGCGTTTCACATATTAGTGTGGACGTGGCCTCAAGAAACTGGACTAGAGATATTATTTGATTTCGAGAGATCTGGCAAGTTTGTGTGTTCAATGGTAGAGGGATTTTAGAAGTCTGGAAAAGTACCACAACAAAGACAACGGCCACACAAGTTAGCACACAAAGAATGGATCAGAGAAAATATTACTCATTTGACCTGACCAAAAACAGGCAACCAAAAGGTAGAAATACACACACTGTCAGCCTGAACAGTAAGCGAGTAAATGTGGATGAGTCAGTGAGGGTTAACACAGTTTAGGCCTTGAATTTGCATCCATCTGATTGTGTTTTGGCCAAATGCTCCGATGAAATCTCTCCAAGGAAGACTTGTGCTTTGTTTGAAGGACAGAGAATCGCATAATTTCAGTCGGCGGCCAAACAACACAAGTTACTCTTTCAACAGCGTTCACTTTCGCACTTTTATCGTAGTGATCTCATGGCACATCAGAGAGGGGCGTTCACCGTTTATAACAGGCTAATGCTGACAAGTCCATCTGCTCTCCAGGACAATACCTCCTACTGGAGTTTGACTTGAACCTGAGCCAGCTCGTCCTGCAAAGATGAAACACACATGAGCCGGAGATCATTCAGACCGCATGCATCACCGAGGGAGAACGCAGCACACTCTCTCTCTCTCTCTCTGCCCATCTGTTTTTTTAATTAAAGCAGCACAAAGCAGCAATTATCTTCAGGTATGCTAGAAAAGAACGTCTGGACGGACGCCACACTGAGAGTTTTCTCTCTCCGTTTCTGGCTTTAAAACTTGTCGCGTTTGAAGTGAAGATCTCAAGAGTAAAAACACAAATAAAAGAACATTTAGTGAAATGTGAGTTCTGTCTGAATTAGTTTCACTTATTAATTCTTACATAATTCACCTCATAGCCGTAGATAGACAGACAGATATAGAGATAGACAAAGATAGAGACAGACAGACAGACAGATAGATAGACAGATAGACAGAGATAGACTGACAGAAATATAGACAGACAGATGGAGATAGACAGACAGACAGATAGATAGTTAGACAGACAGAGAGACAGACAGACAGACAGATAGTTAGACAGACAGAGAGATAGAGAGATAGACCGACAGAAAAATAGACAGACAGATGGAGATAGACAGACAGATAGATAGATAGTTAGACAGACAGAGAGACAGACAGACAGATAGATAGATTTCATTTATTAATTCTTACATAATTCACCTCATAGCCGTAGATAGACAGACAGACAGAGATATAGACAGACTGACAGACAGACAGACATAGAGATAGACAGACAGATGGAGACAGACAGACAGACAGATAGACAGACAGACAGACAGACAGACAGAGAGATAGACAGACAGATGGAGATAGACAGACAGATAGACAGATAGATAGACAGACAGACAGATAGATAGACAGACAGACAGACAGATAGATAGACAGACAGATGGAGATAGATAGACAGACAGACAGACAGACAGACAGACAGACAAACTGATAGATTGATAGACAGACAGATAGATAGATAGACAGACAGATAGATAGACAGACAGACAGACAGAGAGATAGACAGACAGATGGAGATAGATAGACAGACAGGCAGACAGACAGACAGACAGATAGCTTGAAAGACAGACAGACAGAGAGATAAACAGACAGATGGAGATAGATAGACAGACAGATAGACAGACAGATAGATAGATAGACAGACAGACAGACAGACAGACAGATAGACAGACAGACTGAAAGACAGACAGAGAGATAGAAAGACAGATGGAGATAGATAGACAGACAGGCAGGCAGACAGACAGACAGAGAGATAGACAGATAGATAGATAGATAGACAGACAGACAGACAGATAGATAGACAGACAGACAGACAGACAGACAGAGAGATAATTGATTTGTTGATGTTTGTCCAGCAGTGGTCAGGTATATTTTGACCCTGTTCACAGTCAAATGTGACCTTTCCTCGTGCTCATAAATTTAATCTACCCTTTTATACGATTTACCAGGATAAAATTTTCAATAAATATCATAGATCTGTCCGCAGCGTTGGAAATAAAATCCAAACACCTGAGAAGGTATGAGTGTGGACTGAGACGGCGTCTGTCCTGAAGCGAGCGATTTTCTTCAAGACGCACAGCGACTGCTTTTGGGCTTTTATGGGATAGCTCTGCTCTTTCAGGACGCTTCTCACTCATAAATCTGTCCGAGTACATTAAGAAAATAATACGAGGTGACAGAAGAGAGGAGAATATCACATGCTGCCAGGAAGCGTAGCATTATTTAGGAGCCACGGGAGGGGAATAAAGCCACTTTCCAAAGAAAGGAAAAGTCATCGCTCCACGCCTGGCAAGGAATTATCTCAAGGATCACTTTAACCAGCCTGGAAAAAAGCTGTGTATTTATGTCTCCATATGCAGATTCAAGCACAAGTTTGAGAAGCAGAAAGACTGGAGCAACGTTTACCTGTGTAAACAGAAGCGGAAATGCTGGTTTAATGCTGAAGAGGATTATTTTATTGATGTTAAAATATTTTCTTATATCCATTAATGCGCAGAGAACACTATAAGTAAGCCATTCATAGATTGATTTCCCTGAAAATATTTCTATTCTGTTTGTTTCAGCTTCCCGACCAGCCCCACACAGAAACTTTGGACCGATGACATAAGTTTGGGCCAATGAAAACGGCTTTGAAAACAGTTTTTATTTTTGCAATTCCATTTGGTGAAGCTAGTGGCCCAAAAATTTACACTTCACTTTTAAGTCTCTCGTCTAAGTTAAAAGTTAATTATTTCTTCAATTGAAAAAAATAATGGTTAAAAATTTTTATTTTTAGCATTTTATTGAAAAGCATGTCCTTCCACATCTGCAATATAAAGCTTTCTCATGCTCTGGACAGCTTGCATTAAACACTTTTTTCCACTGTGTGTTTTTAATGATAGAAATACTACCGCAAGTCAAAAGTTCATACACACGTGATGAATTTGTTTCTCAGAATCAAAGAGTGTGATTTTTTTCCCCCCCAGACCACTTAAGCGCAAACCACTCCCCACAGTCATGACTAAACCCTCAGGAATGTTTTCATTGGTCATCTCAATCACAGTACTGATTAGCCACACAACGCTATTCTTCAAAAACCAAAAAGTCATTCTGTCAATAAACTGTTATTGAAAACTACCAGCCGTTTGTCGGCATCTGATCCATTCACGATCTCTCTGAAGTCTGACCTATTCACAGGTGACTGTGTGATTGAGATGATGCGGGGCGTGGTGCGCGCTTAAATAGTCTGGGGGGTGGAATCACACTGATAAAGAAGCAAACGTGTGAACTCCTTCAATACTGTTTAAAAAACACATTTATGGTGGGGGCCTGGGTAGCTCAGCAAGTAAAGACGCTGGCTACCACACCTGGAGTCGTGAGTTTGAATCCAGGGCTTGCTGAGTGACTCCAGCCAGGCTTCCTAAGCAACCAGTTGGCCCGGTTGCTAGGGAGGGTAGAGTCACATGGGGTAACCTCCTCCTGGTCACTATAATGTGTTTTGCTCACAGTGGGGCGCATGGTTAGTTGTGTGTGGATACCGTGGATAGCGCGCTACGTCTCCGCGGTAACGCACTCAACAAGTCACGTGATAAGATGCGCGGATTGACGGTCTCAGACGCGGAGGCAACTGAGATTCGTCCTCCGCCACCCGGATTGACGCTAGTCACTACGCCACCACGAGGACTTAGAGCGCATTGGGAATTCGGCATGCTAAATTGGGGAGAAAATCCCCAAAAAATAATAAAAAATAAATAAATGAACCTTTACGTAATCTAGACAAAGGGTGGCTACTTTAAGTAGTGTAAGACAGTTTTGATATGTTTTCCTAATTTTGGGTCACTACATAATTCTTCAATTTACATATTTCCATTTGTGTCATTTCGTAGTTTTGATGACTTCGTACATAATTTATGAGTTGGCTATTTCGTATGGTCTCGCACGATGTTGTTCGCATCAACTCGTATGACTTCATCATACCAGAAGTCATCGGCTGTAGTGAAAGTCGTAGAAATTCAAACGAGTGCAGTCGCATGATATCGTACGAATTAGCCAAATTTAGAAAAGTCGTACGAATCCTGACGATTTCGCCGTGAGAGCGTGTTGAACGAGTAGGTGTTTTCAAACTGTTGACTGGTTGTGTAGGTTAACTATCGATTCATTATTGCAGCCCTAGTAAT
This sequence comes from Myxocyprinus asiaticus, assembly GCF_019703515.2. Classification (NCBI taxonomy): domain Eukaryota; kingdom Metazoa; phylum Chordata; class Actinopteri; order Cypriniformes; family Catostomidae; genus Myxocyprinus; species Myxocyprinus asiaticus. The sequence continues at coordinate 1,601,848 of NC_059390.1, forward strand.
CAATCCAGAATGTTTTGTAAAGTACAGAGGGGAATGATTTGCTGTTTCTTCAGTCAAGTAATAGTATGTGCTGTAATTTAGGAAGTGTGGGTGTATTACAGTGTGTCCTGATCTGACCATGGTTTTGAGTCGTGCCCTCTGCTGCCCCCTTGTGGTCACACTGCTGTGTGCATTTTAACCCGAGCAGCGTTCACGACCCTCCGCTGGTCTCTCCATGTTTAAAGAGTGGATATTTTGGAATAGCACTGAATTATGCTTTACTTTGGCTTGTGTGCTGCACCGGCTATGAGATATGTGTAATTGTTTCAAGACATTTGGACGGTACACCGAGTATCCAAAAGTGCACACGGTAGCAGAGAGCACTTCGACAGCGGGGCCCGTTGGCTGTCAGGTCTGGCCGCACATAGACCTCCAAATGATTTACACCGGGACACAATGGCACCATTAATTAGAATTATTGCGATGAGAGTTTAGGCTGCCTGTTTAATCAGCTCTCCTCCAATAAAACCTGTGATTATTGGCTTTTGCCACTTTCGGCTCTAGACAGTTTTGATGTACTATGTTTAAAATTGCACGTGGACCGTGGAGGTGCGCTAGAACCCTCGGCCCGGAGCGCTGGCTCACGGCGGTTCACATAAGCACTCCTGCGGGTTTGTTTGGGTTAGATGCAGGATCGGGAACCATAGGCTCGGTTGGGTGAAACAGCGCCAGTGAGGCGTTGGATACGGGCCAGATATCCTTAAGCCCCCCTGCATTTAACTAAAAACACATTGAACAGGGGCGACAGTAAGAACAAGTGTACATTAGGCTAAAAAGCACAATGTCAGATTCTGTGCGTGTGTGTTAGGGCTGGGTGGTGTGACCAAAATTTCATATCAAGTTACTTGATGAAAGATTAACAAAACAAACATTTTTATTTGGCATTTTGTATTAGATTGTGGTGGTTTAAATTCCTTGAGGAAATAGTTTTATATGGCTGACACCAGAGTCGAACCAGATTCAGTTTAAGAGTTTTTATAGAAAAAGATTTTAAAAATCTTATATACGTTTTTTTTTTTTTTAATCACAACAACTTTTATTACATTTTAACTCGGGTTTCATCCTGAAAATAGCCATGGAAGCAGGCATGGTGTTAAATCACAAACAAACATTGTTATTCTGAATAACATGCACTGACGAATCAAAATATGACCAGGAATGTGTATTACAGAAGTAAATTGCGTCAATTTTATCTTATCAAATTTTGCCTCTCAGTTGAATTCATCTTATTTTAAGGAAGTGTATTTTATATTTTTATAGAAAGAAATTATAAAACATTTTATCTGATTTATTAAAATTTTTTTGCAATGTTGCGAATACTATTTTACACGAAATGCAACTTTACACTAAAAACACTGAATTGAAAAAATGATAAACAGTTGTATTTTACTACATGTTAGAGCCATAAATAGCTCTAAAATATGGGTTCGTAAATAAAGATGTTTTTCTAAATATTAAAGGAATATTCCCGGTTCAGTACAAATTAAACTCAATCGACAGCATTTGTGGGATTATATTGATTACCACAAAAATTCATTCTTGTCTATAAAAAGCACAAATGTGTGTTCCAGTGAGACACTTACAATGGAAGTCAATGGGGTCAATAATCTGTAAACATTAAAATACTCACTGTTTCAAAAGTATAGACACAAGACATAAACAATATGTGTGTTAACATGATTTACACTTACTAACCTTTTCTGTGTAAAGTTACAGCCAATTTTACAACTTACAATTTTACAAGCCACGATGACGATGTAATGTCAACAAACCCTATAACCCTAAAACAGCAGTGAAAATTATGATTTAAACAACATTACAGCTAAAATAATATGAGTTTTAACAGAAGAATTAATGTGATTTTATAAAATAATAATCTTCACATTTCTGCCTTTAAACCCTCCAAAACGTGTCTCACTGTAACCTCCATTTTTGCTTTTTTAAAGAAAAGATGGAACGAGTCGAAATTAATTTTTGTGGTTATCAACATCATGCAACAAATGCTGTCGGTAGAGCTTAACTTGTACTGAACCCGGAATATTCCTTTAAGTGGTTTTTGTACATAAAGATATGCTTATTTTGAATATTTTTTGAATATTTGGTCTAATATAGTGCCATTTTTAAGAGAACATAAATTATTTCAAATTTAAATATTCCCTCCTTTTGTATCACATGACTACTCAATTCCATACGTAATACGTATACTTAAATAACCTTTAACTTTTTGAATGTGACAGTCTGGACAGTCTATTAACTGCGGAATCATATTTAATTTAAAGTTTGTTCACATGGAAATAGTTCCCAAGTTTTACCCGCCTTTACACTACTGAAGTAAATATTGTCAAATTTGATTTCATCGTATAGTATCGTTAATTTTGCCTCTCAGTTGAATCTTGTTTAAAGTGAAGATATTTTACAAACAAAAATATATAATATGCATATAAAAAAATAAATGCAACAAATGCTAATTCTAAAGTCTGATCTCATTCTGTCTTCTCTTTTCTAGGAAGCGCTCAGTGACGCATGCACAGCTAATGCATGATAAGGGACGGACACTGCAGGATTTCAAGAGGCGCATGTGGCTGACAGAACTCTTGCATGAAGTGCACACAGCAGAGATCCGTGAAGTGCAGCAGCGGGGCGCCGTCGGCAGCAGCGGAGGGGGAGGGGGCGGTTTTACCGTTGCTGTGCCGGTGGGTGTGGGGGTTGCCATGGGAACGGACATCGTCCATCCGAAACCCGCAGGCGGCACGAAGAATCTGCCGATCAGCTTCCGGCTTGAGGACGAGGAGGGTACGAACCTCCCACAGGAAACCAACAAGTCGCAAACGTACAAAGAGAGCACGCTGAAGGACATTGGCAAACGGAAGAAAAAAGGCCGTGCGGGAAAGAGGAGGGAGGGGGAGAAGAGGAAGAGGAGGGCTCGTTCGCTTGGCCGATCACCGCTAGAAGAGTTCGGGAGTGGCTTCCACCTGGAGTGGCGGCCATACTTGGGCCAGCGTGTGGCGCTGCACTAAGACACTGTCAGTCTCTGACAACGGTAATTACTTTGACACTGCACACAACTAATAAAAATAAAAACAGCATTATTTTACTAAAAAGAAAAAAGAAATTCTCCTCAATGTGGAATGCCCAATTCGCAATGCGCTCTAAGTCCTCGTGGTGGCGTAGTGACTCGCCTCAATCCAGGTGGTGGAGGACGAATCTCAGTTGCCTCCGCGTCTGAGACCGTCAATCCGCGCATCTTATCACGTGGCTTGTTGAGCGCGTTACCGCGGAGACATAGGCTTCACGCTATTCTCCGCGGCATCCACACACAACTCACCACGCGCCCCTGGTGAGAGTGAGAACCACATTATAGCGACCACGAGAAGGTTACCCCATGTGACTCTACCCTCCCTAGCAACCAGGCCAATTTGGTTGCTTAGGAGACCTGGCTGGAGTCACTCAGCTCACCCTGGATTCGAACTCACAACTCCAGGTGTGATAGTCAGTGTCAAGTGTCAGCCTCTTCGTGGTCACTATAATGTGGTTCTCGCCTTCGGGGATGAGTTGTGCGTGAATCCTCCACACGCGCTATGACTCCGCGGTAACGCGCTCAACAAGCCACGTGATAAGAAGCGCAGATTGACAGTCTCGGAAGCGGAGGCAACTGAGATTCGTCCTCCGCCACCCGGATTGAGGCGGGTCACTACGCCACCACGAAGGGCCTAGAGCGCATTGGGAATTGGGCATTCCAAACTGGGGAGAGAAAGGGGAGAAAATCAGAAAAGAAAAAAAAGATAGCTGATCTACTCTCACACTACTCCAAAATGTAAAATGAGTTAAGTCACTACTTTTAGTTTGTTACTCCATAACAGCTGTTTGTCATTCATAAAGTGTGTCTGAATTGCACTAATGTTGCTGATCTGTTTTACCTTCTTTTTTAGATCCATGAGGACATTTGAAATGGACACCTAAATACTCATGTTACGTCCACTGTACAAGTGAGAGGAAAATATTTATTGTCTGTAAATATTCTTAATGCGCCCGAACAGTGACAATGACAAATAAAGATAACTGCTAAAGCATTATAACAGCTCCACGGAGCTACCGATTTGGATCCTTGTGAATACTTTGCTTTATTTCTTTTTTGTTTTCCTTTTTATCCATTTTTTTTTAGGACTATGCCTCTATTACGGTGTCAGAATTCCTGTAATTTATTTTGTTTGAATGGTGTATTTATTTTGTAAAGTTATCAAGGTGCTGCTGACCTTCTATATTTTTGTACTATAATGCACTTTAGATATATAAATATAGAAATATATACAGGTAATTTTGTTAATGGACATATTTTGTGGTTCAACTGAATGAAGAAGATTACAGTCATGCCCTCTTGTGTTCATCCTGTTTGACAAATTTTTCATCCATGTTTCTGTATGCCGATGGCTCTGTTCCAAAATCTAGTAAGCTGCATACCTTGACAATATATTAAGGCGTCATTGGTACCCTCTTGACGTGAAGGTACTTTTTTTTTTTAAGATAACTAATTTAACCAAATTCTAAGACAGTATCTCATATACAAAGATTAAGATGGTAGACGAGTTGAGAGAAATGTTGAGCGTAAATACACATTATATGTATTGAATATTTCTTTTAATCAGTACTGAGAGAAACCCCAGTGCATTTTTATGCTTATTACAGTATTGCATTGTTAGCTTAGCAACATGCTTAAGTCAGACTCCATTGTAATTAGTTTTGAGTCAAAGTTTCTCGTGCACTTCACACGAGGAGCGCTATTTGTGTGGTACGCAGAGTCGCTGCCTATGTAGTGAGGTTCAGTGCAAGGCAGCTCACTTAAGTTTGGAACAGAGCTTTTTACTGCTGTCCTGGACGTGCCTCACGTCAGCCACTCCGAAAACAGTCTGTGCCTCCCTTTGGCCACCGGCTACAGCTGCGCTTTAAAACTACAGAGCGACCTGTATGTGACCAGCACATGTTATAGAATGACTCTTGTTTTTTGCACTGAGAGAAAAACCCTGTACTGAATGAATTAAACATCTGACCGTCTGCTCGCAGTGTCCGTGTGTGTTTGCAAGTGTGTGTGTGTTTGTTTGTGTGTTGGGGGGGGGGAGCTACTCGGAAACTGCTTCTTTCCGCTACAAGCTACTCATAATTTAAAGTAGTTAAACTACAGCTAAGCTACCTTTTCAGAAAGTTGTTAGCTACACTACAAAAAGTTGCTGAATACATGATTGAGGCCTAACCCTAAAGGGGCAATGTCTTTTAAATATATGCATTAAACAGCATTTGATAACAGATCCATTTACACTAAAAGCACAGTAGTATATATTACTGAGATGAAAAGAGCAGCGTTTAACTAAATATTCAGCCACAAGAATGCAAAAGTAAAGTGCCGTTCAGAGACTTATACGCTGAGAATCAATTACAGTAAATTGACCTCTTTTTTTAATTGGTTCATGTCAGAACAAACCAATCCAATAAAATTAATCCTGACCTCCCAACACTACATATGAGAGAAAGAGGACATTCAGCGAGAGCACAATGGAGTATTACATTGAATTCATTCTATTGTGCATGCAAAAGACTAGCTTGGGTTCCAAAATATGCATAGAAAACATATATGCTTGCTTGAGGTGGATTTATATTTTTTGTTTGATAAGGAGGCATGGACATAAACTACAATGGAAATGCATTTACCGAATATATTCCAATAGAACTAATATAGGACTATAGATGCACATGAAAAAGTCATATCACTTTGCCTCAACAAGACATGTGAATACGTAATTTGCTAGGAAAATATCACATACCATCTCAAACGTTGCCCTTGTTATTCTGAAATAAGTAATCTGCCTCTGAACGCTAGCAAACTAAGTTCGTCAAAGCGTTTTGTCTGCACGCTCTAAAAATGCAAGTAATTATTACATTTAATAAAAGAGCCACAGTAGCTTGAACTTCCATTTTTACTTCTATTATGAGGCAGTTTCCCCAGAAGTGTCGAATTTGTTCTCTTAAACACATGGGATGGAAACACTGCTTTATTTTTATTTTGTTGCGATATTCAAACTTTTCAGAAATTACATTCGTAGCATGGCTGGAAACATGACTAATTTCACATTAAAAACAAAATGCATGTAAATGCATTGCTACTTTGCTAGCACATTACAGGAAAAGCTTCTCAATTTCAAAAACAGCTGAGCTACAGTCACACTAAAGATTTTGTTAAATTAGTATGCTGTTACTTATTTTAGTTTTTTTGATTTTTCCCCTTTTTCTCCCAATTTGGAATGCCCAATTCCCAATGTGCTTTTTAAGTCCTTGTGGTCGTGTAGTGATTTGCCTCAGTCCGGGTGGCGGAGGATGAATCTCAGTTGCCTCTGTGTCTGAGACCATCAACCCACGCATCTTATCATGTGACTTGTTGAGCGCGTTGCCATGGAGACATAGCACGTGTGGAGGCTTCATGCCATCCACCGCGGCAACCACGCTCAACTCACCACACACCCCACCGAGAACAAACCCCATGTGACTTTACCCTCCCTAGCAAGCAGGCCAATTTGGTTGCTTAGGAGACTTGGCTGTAGTCACTCAGCACTCCCTGGGATTCGAACTAGCGAGCTAGCGAACTCCAGGGGTGGTAGCCAGCGTATTTTACCACTGAGCTACCCAGGCCCCCTTATTTTAGGTTTTTAGCATCCGTAGGATGTTTCTGCTCAGGTTGCCCAAAGGTCTGCTCACTTTAAATAGGTTTTGCATCACAAGAACATAGCTTCATACACACGACGACCCAGAGAGCACCAACACTCAACTTTTCCATCACAGGAGGGGGGCCTTTTGCGCTCAGCACGCCAGAAATGAATTCAGTTTCTCTGACATTTATTTGTTTGCCTTTGATGAAAGTCACACAAGCTGTTAATGAAGGCTGAGATCAGCGCTGTCGTACATCCCGAGAGAACGTACAGAACGGTTAGCTTCATATTGCTTGATTTAGTTGTTTTTCCCACTTTCCACCAGCTCTCATCTTGCAGAAATTTTACAGGCCACAAAAAACTATTCACTCATTTTGGGATCATTTCAGGATAGATTTCCCCCCACGGAGGTGCCGTAAACACATCAATACACGCATGAAACGGGATCAAGTCAGCATGTAGCTGTCACACTCTCTGTGTAAAGTGACCCCCCTCAGCTCCGACACGTTTAAAGAGATGTATGCGTAATGGGAATGTGGTATAGCGTGGGGAGTGGTAGCTCTCAGACCACACACATCCTGGGACTCCTCACACTCGACGGGGTGGCACTTACATCAATCACATACATGAGCTCCAGAAAAATCAGACTATCTATCTACTCTAAAGCTTCACAATTTAACAAATGATATTAAAAATGCAAATGTTGCATACAGCCCATTTTTAAAACTGACAGGAAAGAAAAATTACAAATGAGACATTAGTCTATTCATATAGACTAATATAATTGTTTATCTAGTCATATAAGCAATGAGATTAAATGAGAACAAATGTAGACTTTAAATTTTTTTCCTAGTAATCTCACACATGGATATTCTCTAATGTTATAAAAATGAGCCCAATTACATGCACACCAATATGCTTACTACTCCCAAAAATCATCGTATTTAAAAAATCTGACAAAGCATTTAAATAACCGTGTTATTCTCCACTTTTGACATCAAACCATGAAGAGGCATGCACGCAACATGTGCACACATTGGATAAGCCAGTAAGAATGCCAGTAAATGTTTTTACATATGCGAAAAGGCCAAAAACCTGAGTCAATTGGTATATGCTTAATCCATATGATCACACACACTGTCGGGTTATTAAGCATAGCTGATGTACGATCGTGCATGCAAACACGCTCATTGAGCCAATGCACGCAGGTATTGTGTGCATAACTGTTTATGTTTCACGTCAAAAGCAGAAAATAACCAGATGATGCACTATCCAATTTTTGGTAGTTATCAGCGTACTGGTGTGCATGAAAACTCTCTGTGCTCGGAGCTGACGAAAATACCAAAGTGTGCGATCAAAAATCAGATATTTTAACATGAACTCAAACATTTGTCATCAAGTTCCTCCAAGATCAGTTGATCTCAGCAATGCTACCCATTTGTGTCTATTTTGTGATTAGTTACATGTACGGCTCCGGTGATTGGCTACAAAAACTGCATTGCAAAATTTATACTGCATACTTTCAAAGATGCATGCGCCAGCCGAGCAACTGCCATTGAGATGAATGGGAATGCAAACGGATCGCTCTCTTCCTGTATCATAGACCTACTGACAGAGGCGGGATGTTATTCTCGAGCTGGCAAGAGTTCTGTGGAACCGACACGTTCCTCAAGGGAGAAAAGCAGGATAAATAATCAGTCCGGAATGAAACTCCACCTGTAAAACACTATCAGTGTGTGGGAAACAGAATGAAGCCGCAATGGTGGAAAATCTGAGAGTCTCTTTGAAGTACTTCAGGAAAAGAAACAATATAATCAAAAACTCACTTAAACTCTACAAAGAATCAACGTGCTTTCCTTCAGTCTTTAGGGGATGATGTGTGTTATTTAATTGACCTAATTACTGCCCAATCCAAAGGCTGATTTTCACATTCAGCAGAGTAATTCCATCACTCGGGCCTCGGTCGTACTGGCTGCGGTTTGTTCTCTGGAAGAAGAAACCATGACTCAAATTGGTACAGAGATCAACACTGAGCTTTCAGGTTAGAGAAACTGTCCGAGTGAACCGGATCAGACAATTACCCTCTCCAGCAGGGAAATCAATCGGGCCGTGAGCGTGGGAAACAGCAATTTAGCTGGGCGGCTGCTGCCGAGCCATGAAAATTACCCAGGATTATTGGTTCTGAGGATTTCCCGCCAAGCCAGTGGGTCGGTACCTGTGCGCCACGCTGCCCCCTGATCTCTTAAACACCCTGTGAGGCAGCGCCCTGGTGCAGTGGTTCCGACGAAAATGAGGTAGTGTGAGCCGAATGGTTTTCAACAAGGTTCCAGTGATTGTGATGGAAAATTGTCCATTTAAATAAACACCAACTGGTTAATACCAACAGAGAGAGGGGGAAACTAGGCTTTGGCTCGCAGAGCCGTGTTTTTAAGCCCAGCTTCAAATCTTTTACAAACAAAGAGAGCCAAGTGTGATTTTCAAAGCAGCTAAAACAGTTCAACAGAGGAGGGACGCAGAAAGACCCTTGAATTCTGATTATTCGTTTCATTGAAAAAAAATTAAAAATACAGTATCTGCAATCAAATCTGCTGTTTATTGGGGGCCTGGGTAGCTCAGCGAGTATTGACGCTGAATATCACCCCTGGAGTCGCAAGTTTGAATCCAGGGCGTGCTGAGTGACTCCAGCCAGGTCTCCTTAGCAACCAAATTGGCCCGGTTGCTAGGGAGGGTAGAGTCACATGGGGTAACCTCCTCGTGGTCGCGATTAGGGGTTCTCGCTCTCAATGGGGCGTGTGGTAAATTGTGTGTGGATCGTGGAGAGTAGCATGAGCCTCCACATGCTGTGAGTCTCCGCGGTGTCACGCACAACGAGTCACGTGATAAGATGCACGGATTGACATCACATGTGCCTTTAAACACCAAGCACACCTCTCCTCGGGAGACCGGTCTCTAACTGCTTGCATCTTCGCAGGTACAGGAACGGAGCGGGGTGGGTCTGGTGTGCGTTAGATGCGACGTCAGGGATTGGAGCACGCAACACGGCCAATGGGCCAGAATGCCGGGCCGCTCGAGTGAAGCCGCCGCCCCACACATCTCGGACCAATGAGGGAAGCACATTGCGCCCTCTGGGATCCCGCCCACTATCACCTGAACCTTCCCGTCTTCAGTACTCTTCCTTCACATAGCCCTTTCCACTGCGAAGGCCATGATTCCCCTTTGTTTTGGACATTTTGTGGCCTGACGCCACACCCACTGTGTCTGTCTCTTGCTCACCATGCCACACAGTGTCGTCAGATTTTACTGCTGATTTGAAATATGTTCTTTTATCGTAATCTTGACAAATTTTAGCACATTGTTGCACAATGGAGTGTGCGACTCATGAGCTCTCTGCCGGGCGCACACCACCTTGTGCTCGCGCTTGCCGTTTGATGTTGCGCCATTTATCCGTGATCTGCTCCATGAAAGCTTCAGGTCACAGCGGTTTGTTTCATGACTCCAGCGGGGACCTCTTGTTTGGACATTTTATCTTTGTACTTGCACTCATTCTGTTCGGACTGTCTGGTGTATCACACTCCTGTTTATCAATACCATACCATCACTCTGGACTATACTGTTGACTCTGGCTTCATTGTTGTTTGTAGTAATTATATTGTGTTTGTTGTTTTATTGTCTGGTTTGTTTATTTTGTTTACATGTACTTTTATGTTTGAGCATTGGCTGGAAGCATTATATAAAGTAAATGTTATTATTACCTACTTACCTATTAGTGGTAGTAACTCTGTCAATTGCATGACACAGTGTTATGTGCTGTGAACGTGACAGCGCCCATGAGGGGGCGACCCGCTCCATGTCAAATTAAACAGCTTTTATTGGGTTTCTGATATGACTGGAGTCTTCAACTATAGTGACTGTGCATCAAAAACTTAGTGCACCTTTAATGTGCAACTTTGCATGTTGCATTCAGATTCTGGGCTCATCTGCTTGCCTGTATATATTATGCATCATCAATAAGGTGCATGCTGAAATTTGTCCTCCAACTTCACTGTGTTTACATTAAGCCATGTTGTTTTTCACGTGAAGCATTTTAGAATGTCCCAAACAACAGTCCTTTGCAGTGAACATTTTATTACAGGTATGATATTAATAACTATGTTATTAATATTATTATAATAAAAGTAGAGCTATTAATGATGGCATTGTGGCTTTGATAATAACAACTAGCTGTGTTACAAACAATAGTGTCCCCAAACCTTGCTAGCTTTGAACCTGAAGGTTAATTTTATTCTATATTATCTATCTCACACCAGCTGTCTAATCTGTCAAATCTAACACAACAGTTTATCAGCTTCCTGCCACCACTTACTGCGCAAGTTGGAAAGGTTTATATGACCGGTGCTTGATGGCGATTTTTGTTGTTGCATCTTTCCTGATACTGTAATGACAGCAGCACTGTGCATGCATTTATCTGAAATTCTTCATGACATTTGGATATCTACGAAGTCTCAGATGTCATATTTTGCTTTGTGTCTCTGTTAACACAATACTTTAGGTCTGAGTAATTATTTAAAATACGCTTTGTGATTGTGTTCTGAGCAGGCCTGGCTCCACAGGGGGGCCTGGGTGGGCCTGGCCCACCAAATCATGAACTTGGCCCACCTTGAGAACTACACCTACACCCACCCCTCCAACTGTTCGGCCCACCCGGAGGGTCCTATGGCCCACCTTACATCTTAGTGCTGGAGCCAGGCCTGGTGCTGAGTCTGTTCATTGCAGAGTTGTCTTTAGCATTACCTGTGACTGTCTGTCAAGCTGGCATCTCAATAGTTGGTGAACAGAGGCCTCTGGCGGCAAGAAATAAACATAACAGGTTCATTAAAGTGCAGAACTCTGATTTGCTGGGGGGAAAAATACATGCTGGGAATACATAAATAAATCATGGGATTCCGATATTTGTTGAGATTATGTAATGTCATACAATATAAAAAAATATTATATTATATAATGTCATATGTTAAAACATACTGGTGCATGCACAGACAAATACTGTATATCATCATTTACAATGACTTACAAAAAATTATAATTCACAGCAATTTCTGAGAAAATACTACAACTGTTGTTACTGCTTTCAGAATCATTGCTATTATGTTTAATTTATCATTTTATGACAGCTGTGGTTGATACCACGTTTTCAGAGTTTCATTGTAATAACTACAGTAATAACTATAGTTATTCTGTGAGTTTTTGTAGTGTGTGTGTGTGTGTGTGTGTGTGTGTCTGTGTGTGTCAGTGTGTGTATGTATGTGTGTTTGTGTGTGTGTGTCTGTTTGTGTGTGTGTGTGTCTGTATGTGTTTGTGTGTGTGTATCTGTTTGTTTGTGTGTGTCTGTGTGTGTATGTGTTTGTTTGTGTGTGTGTCTGTTTGTGTTTGTGTGTGTCTGTTTGTTTGTGTGTGTGTCAGTGTGTGTCTGTTTGTTTGTGTGTGTTTGTGTCAGTGTGTGTGTGTGTGTGTGTTTGTTTGTTTGTGTATGTGTTTGTGTGTGTGTTTGTATGTGTGTGTATGTGTTTGTGCGTGTCCGTGTGTGTATGTGTGTGTTTGTTTGTGTGTATGTATTTATGTGTGTGTGTGTCTGTGTGTGTGTTTGTTTGTGTGTATGTATTTGTGTGTGTGTGTTTGTGTGTGTGTGTTTGTGTGTGTTTGTTTGTGTGTATGTATTTATGTGTGTGTGTGTCTGTGTGTGTGTTTGTTTGTGTGTATGTATTTGTGTGTGTGTGTTTGTGTGTGTCAGTGTGTGTGTGTGTGTCTGTGTGTTTGTTTGTGTTATGTATTTGTGTATGTGTTTGTGTGTGTCAGTGTGTGTGTGTGTGTGTTTGTTTGTTTGTGTGTATGTATTTGTGTATGTGTGTGTGTGTGTGTGTTTGTGTATGTGTATGTATGTGTTTATGTGTTACAGCTGAAGTTCTTCCGGTGCTCGTGTCCAGTACATCCGCTCGCCCGACACGCCGCTGTTGCATGTGTTTCATGCAGATTGAGTGACTGAAGCAGGGGATGATGATGGAGCGGTAAAGTTAACGGTAAGGTTCGGTAACGGACACGTTATCCACACATTTACACTGTAGCGTAATATTTGATTCATTCAGGTAAAAGTTTCGCGTGAGTCTTTTGTGTGACAGCGCGCGAGCCGTCATAATCACGTTCACAACAACATTACCTGCGAATAAGCCGATAACTTATTAAACTACCTGTCTGTGCGACTCAACTCGACGCAAAATCCTCGGCAGGTGTGTCACGGTTGCTGTATAACGCGGGTTTGTCGTTATTTCGGCGAGTTTTCTCGGTCTGTCACGCCACGTTCACTCGGATTCGGGACGCGCGTGACACGCTTGTCGGTTAGCAGCGCGTGCGCGCAGAGATAGAAATAAAGTCGATTATTTTGTATTACGAAGATACAAATAGCGAATTAATTTGATGTTTGATCTATCTGTCAGTGTTGTGTGTTGTTAGACCATATGGCACATGACTATTGGGCCTGTGTTACATCAGAAAAATCCTTACAAAAACTACAGTGGTACAGTGATGTAATTAAATGGTAATATTATAGTACTATTTGGTTACCTTGATCACATGCCATGATATTTACACACTTCAGTGTGGTCCATGTTCAAAAGCATGTTACCATGAGACTGTTATTATGGTACTTTTGCTTAGTGTACAAACAGTGTCAGAGATGCAGAATGCTGATTCAGCTCTGTTTGTTTTGGTCATTTATCTGTTGTATTTATATTGTGCTTTCTGTTGAAGTCATGAACACAAATGTGTTCAATTACACAATTACCCAACACTTCTCTATTATAGATTAAATTCGATTTTAACCAATAATAAAATTAATTGATCTGACACAGGTGTGTGAAAATGTGCTCTCTGACTCGATACCAATGGTACTACACAGTCTGATCACTGCACTACAGTACCATCTCAGGACACTGTTGTTGTTGTTGTTTTTGTTTTGTAAGAGCAACAAACACCAACGTCCAACAGTTGTTTCATTGAGTTGTGTATTAACCCTGTTGTCATTTGTTGGGACTGTGTGAACACGCCCTAAGACTTGTGTTGACCTTTCAACCTGTCTAATGTCAGTGTGTTTGTATGTCTGTCTCTCTCTCAGATGTGCGTGTCCTGTGCCGAGGTTTGGAATAAACGCATAGAGGACAGCAGCTAACACACGTATGGCCTGCGAGTCGGCGTTACCTGCCATCATGGACGAGCAGGCCCTCATGGGACTGAACCCCAACGCCGATGCCCGCTACAGGCAGAGGGTAAGACACACAAAACACAGGATCAGACCAACTCGTGGTTTTTCAGGAAACGTACACATTGATCCATTTAGCTGTTCTGTTTACACATTGTCGATTTGAGTAATAACTGGGCCTGCATGGAAACTGAGTTCCATAGAAACTGTAACGGCATTCACAGAATTCTTTATAGCCACGCCCCTTGCATGTTTGTGTACCCGTTTTAGATAATTTGATGGTACTCTGCCCAATACGTTCCAGCAAGAGTACTTAAGCCTTAAACTGAAACTGATAAAAGTCACTTACATTTAAGAAATGTTAACATACTTAATTTCTAAGGTGAAAAAAATGGCAAATAAAGAGAGTTAAGTATAAGTACAACCGTGAGTAATATCTTGTTATTTGCACTGTGTGTTTGGTAGGCGCTGGCATATTTTGAGCAGTTGAAGGAGTCCCTGGATGGATGGGAGGTTTGTGCTGAAGCTCTGGCTAAAGGTGTTTACAGGTGAGATGTGCAGATGGGTTTGAGAAGCTGAGAAACATAATATAATAATATAACTGGCCTAGCTGCTGCCCAATATGTGCCATACTGTTGAGGAATGCCCTGCTGTTCTGTAGGAATGTTGAGTTGCTTCGCTGGGTGTGTTGAGTAATGTGTGTGTGTGTGTGTGTGTGTGTGTGTGTTTGTCAGTGACGATCATGTGAAGTTCTTCTGCTTTCAAGTCCTGGAACACCAGATCAAGTTCAGGTATTATTTAAGCTGTGCTCCTCTATTCACAAACACCCTCTGGAAAAAATCCTGTTCAGTTTTTCTGCCATTCACTTGTGTTTGTGTTGTGGTAGTATATAAAACCCAAAACACTCTCCATTCCGGTGTATTTGATGACCACAGGTAACATCTCTGTAACGTGACATTTCTAGATTAAACCGAATATTCAGCAGGGAATGTTTTGTGAGTTTATTCATGGGGATTTGAATGGAGCCTGAAGAGGGAAACATGTTAGCCTATGATGTTATTGATTATAAAGGATGTATCGATGTGGAATTACTCAGCAGATAACTAAAAAAAAAAACAGCTGCTTGTTGCTGATACAGTTACGTGGCCGATCCGGGTGGTGGAGGACAAGTCTCAGTTGCCTCCGCTTCTGAGACCGTCAATCCACGCATCTTATCACGTGACTCGTTGTGCATGACACCACGGAGACTCACAGCATGTGGAGGCTCATGCTACTCTCCATGATCCACGCACAACTTGCCACACGCCCCATTGAGAGCGAGAACCACTAATCATGACCACGAAGAGGTTACCCCATGTGACTCTACCCTCCCTAGCAACCGGGCCAATTTGGTTGCTTAGGAGACCTGGCTGGAGTCACTCAGCACACCCTGGATTTGAACTCATGACTCCAGGGGTGGCAGTCAGCGTCAATACTCACTGAGCTTCCCAGGCCCCAAAATTTTGATTATTAATGATGCAGAGGCTTTAGAAAATCTTTCACACAATCATGGAATTTAAAATGGGCATTTCCAGGCCTGGAAATGTCATAGAAATATGTTAAATCTTAAAGGGATAGTTCACCCAAAAATGAAAATTCTCACATGCCATCCCAGATGTGTATGACTTTCTTCTGCTGAACACAAATGAAGATTTTTAGAAGAATATCTCAGCTCTGTAGGTCCATACAATGCAAGTGAATGGGTGCCAAAATTTTGATGCTCCAAAAAGCACATAAAGTCAGCATCAAAATAATCCATACGACTCCAGTGGTTAAATCAATGTCTTCAGAAGCGATATTATTGGTGTGGGTCAGAAACAGATCACTTTCACATTCTTCTTGTGTTTTTGGTGATTTACAATCTCCATGCATATCACCCCCTACTGGGCAGGGAGAAGAATGTCTAGCAAAAAAGGATTTAAATATTGATCTGTTTCCCACCCACACCTTTCAGATCACTTCTGAAGACATGGATTAAACCACTGGAGTTTATGGATTATGGATATGGAGTGTCAAAATTTTGGCACCCATTCACTTGCATTGTATGGACCAACAGAGCTGAAATACTCTTCTAAAAATCTTAATTTGTGTTCTGCAGAAGAAAGAAAGTCATACACATCTAGGATGAGTAAATGATGAGAGAATTTATATTTTTGGGTGAACTATCCCTTTATAAATCATGGAAATTTCTATAGTGAATTTTTATTTTTTATTTTAGTTGTGCTCTACTCTTAGGCTAGAAACGGCTCTTCTTTAATGCAATCTCTTTAAGTGATTTTTCAAAATCCTTTTGTAGTAATTAGAACAACTGGAAAAATCATGGAAATGAATTGGTCAAAGAGAGATGCTGAAGATGTTTAAATGCTGTTTGTGTTGTGTAGACACGGGTCGCTCACTGCAGCTCAACAGCAGCTGATCAGAGAGACTCTGATGAAATGGCTTCAGGCTCAGGTGAGAGCTGCTGGCATTAAATTGATATTTAAATGTTTTTAATTGACAAGTAGGCAAACCGTGTGCAAGTTTAATTCCCTCAAGAGATGTAATGATGTATTTGTATGTTTGTGCAGTTGATGAACATGCAGCCAGAGAAGCCGTTCATCAGGAATAAAGCCGCACAGGTTTTGGCGCTGATGTTTGTAACGGAGTATCTGACGCTCTGGCCCAAATTCTTCTTTGATATTCTCGCTCTGGTGGGGCTGAATCCAAACGGTGTTGACATATACCTCAGGACGCTGATGGCCATCGATGCTGAGGTGGTTGACAGAGACATCCTGCACAGCCCTGAGGTACAACCAGAGGTCTTGACACCTTCTGAACTCTCTGTGTTAATAAAGGAGTAGTTCACCAAAAAATGTAAATGCCACCATTATTTACTCACTCTCATGTTAATCCAAATCCATATGGTGTTATTTTTCCATGTGACACAAAGGAGAGTTTTTGGAGAATCTTTTCACAACTTGTTTCTAAATAAAGGCAGTTTATATTTTATATTATATATACGACCGTTAATCTCCAAGAAGGATCCCATAATGACACCATAAAGTACTCCCGATAACTTGTGTGCTGTATTTTAAGTCCTCTGAGGTCATACAGGGTCATATGAACTAGAGGTCGACCGATACTGAGAACTAAGGTGGTGGGAAAGGTTGATAACCGATTAATCGGCCGATGGTTTTCAAAATGTATTTATAGAATGTCAAAAATGTCTTATTCTTTCTCATATGACAGGCACAGACAAAGAGTCCTAAATTAATAAAATCTCATATGCAATTTATTGTTCAACCAAAATCCCATTTGATGCATAACGCGGGACTTTCAAGTATAAACAAATCCAAAACACACCGTGGATTCTGTGGGTTTCATTTTGAAATGATGAAAAAACTATCGACAAATATCGGCATAGATTTTTAACGATAATGATAGTTCCAAAAAGCAACTATCGGCACCGATTAATCGGTAAAACCGAGATATCGGCCCACCTCTAATATGGACTGCTTTTATGTGGGACTTTGGTGTGTCCTTTTTATGATCACTATGAACTGTAATTAAGTAAAATGTTTTGTTCCTCTTAAGAAAGCCATACAAGTGTGGAACAACATGAAGGTGAGTAAATGATGACGCAACTTTGATTTTTGGTGGTGCTATTCCTTTAAATGTCTCTGTTAGGGGTGGAAATTGCCACAGACCTCCTGATTCGATATTAAGTTGCAGATTCAATATGTATTGTGATTGTTAAATTCTTGTGATTCTGTTCGTATTGCAATTTAATTGTTACTAAAGAACAGTTGTGTCGCACATGACAATTGATTTACTCTAAAGGTAGGAATGTGCAAACCTAGTTATTTTCCTAATTGACTAGTCGCTGCGTTGTGTGTGCTAGAATGTTGGGTTTCATTCCAATTTCCAACTTCCTACAAGGAAAAATGCAATTGAACAGCATTACTAGTTAGACTTCCAACTTAGAAACTGATGTGGAAGGAATCAACTTGGATGTTGCAAACTTACACGTATTAATTAGTCAAACGTTTCTACATCACACGATAATAAAACGTATATAGCAAATATTTGCAGTGACAGGTGTTCAGTACGCTTTGTATTAGGCTCTCTTCTCCCAATTTGGAATGCCCAATTCCCACTACTTAGTAGGTCCTTGTGGTGGCACGTTTACTCACCTCAATCCGGGTGGCGGAGGACAAGTCTCAGTTGCCTCCGCTTCTGAGACCGTCAATCCGCACATCTTATCACGTGACTCGTTGTGCATGACACCGCGGAGACTCACAGCATGTGGAGGCTCATGCTACTCTCCACGCTCCACACACAACTTACCACACACCCCGTTGAGAGTGAGAACCTCGAGGAGGTTACCCCATGTGACCCTAGCAACCGGGCCAATTTGGTTGCTTAGGAGACCTGGCTGGAGTCACTCAGCACACCCTGGATTCGAACTCGCGACTCCAGGTGTGGTAGTCAGCGTCAATATTTGCTGAGATACCCAGGCCCCCTTTTAGGCTCTCTTTTAATAACCTGTAGAACAAAGGCAAGCATTGCAACATTGTTATCTAAGTGGTTGCCAGGAGACATCTCTATTGACAACGAATACCTACTATGCTAACGGGAGCGTTGCTGTTTTGCTTGCTTGTATGTCATCCTTCGAGCATCTGGCAATGGAATGCCTTTATCTTTGGAGATCTGAGATATCAAGGCGTAATATCTCCCATCCGACTTTGAATGGAACGCAGCATTAGTCACACTAGTTTCATAAGGATACATGGACGCAAGACACAGCCCTTTAACAGGGTAAATAATGGATATTCAATAAATAAAAAGGCTAAATAACAAAAGTTAAAACGAGACTCCAATATAGAGCAGAACAATATGGCTTGACTGACACGCTTTAGTGTAACTGGTGCAATGCTGTTCACGCCATCAGTTAGATGAGCCTTTTTTTTTACAGTGTCAGAATCCTCACAAAAAAACCTGTGATTTCACATTCACCACAGCTGAAGATTTTGACGTCCATCAGTAACAGTCTTGAAATGTATAATTGAAAGTGGTGAATTTCTACACAAGCAGCGCTTTGATTTCTGTAGCAGCGGTGCGTTAATGGACTAAACGTAAATAATCAGAGGCGAAACTTCTCGGGGAGAAAACCTGTTTGCGCAGAGCCCCGATACAAATATAACTTCCTAGAGCTATCATTGTATTAGCGTATTAAGCGTGTCATTTTTTTATGAAATTAAAAATCGACTTAAAAATAGTTTCTCTCGAGAATCGTGATTTGTAACAGAATCAGTTTTTTCTCACTCCTAGTTTCTATCTCTTCTACCGCAGGAGAGTCGCAGAAACACACTGATTAAAGACGCTATGCGTGAGCAGTGCATCCCGGCGCTGGTCGAGTCCTGGTTCCAGATTCTGCAGACGTATCAGCACACACACAGCGAGCTGACCTGTCAGTGTCTGGAGGTGGTGGGTGCGTACGTGTCCTGGATCGACCTCAATCTCATCGCCAATGACAGGTGGGATCTCGTAATATTAACAGTTTACATGTAAACAAGGTTAGAACACTCTGAGACTGTGTGCAACATAGCAATGCATATAAAACACAGATGCCATTGCTAGTGTGCATATTGGCAAATATTATAACCACAGAATATTTTAAAACTGCTTCTGTCAGCACTCCGTTTAGAGTTCAGAGGAAAGATGGTTGGGTATCTGACACACTGCCACCAAATGATTCACACAGATCATTTCATTCCTTTAGCAGGAGAACGGCCAACACAAACATATCAATGTCAGACTGACTCCATTGACCTTTTGTTGCTTTTGTTTATATGACAACCGTGTGTGTTTGTGTAGGTTTGTGAATGTGTTGCTCAGTCACATGTCTATGGAGGAGCTGAGGGAGGAGGCGTGTGATTGTCTGTTTGAGATCGTCAATAAGGGAATGGACCCCGTGGATAAAACCAAACTGGTGGAGTCTTTGTGTCAGGTGCTTCAGTCTGCAGGATTCTTCAATGTTGAGCAGGTGTGCGAGTCGGTGGATCCTATGCGATTCTCTCCCAAAATTGGGCTGAACAATAAAAAAGATTAACACTTCACAATAAGGTTCCTTACATTAAAGAGCACCTATTATGGTTTTCAAATATTACCTTTCATGTAGTGTGTTATGTAGCTGTTTGTGAATGTAAAAAAGTCTGCAAAGTGCACGACAAATGGAGTTATTGACTCCCAAAAGAAAGAACCGATTCTGAACACCTGAAACGAGTCGTTAGTAATTCCAGACTTAATTCCTGTACTAACCTACGTAATTTGGTAATAAAAAAACCCGCCTTTGGTCTTCATTGGCTGCTCGCGAACAGCTTTGACCCGCCCTCAAACACTACACTAAGAGCTAGACCAATCACAACAGACTGGGACATCTGACCAATCAGAGCAGAGTATGCTCTCTGAAAGGAGGAGTTTAGAATGAATCCTTTAGAACGGATCATTGAAAGAGTCGTTTTTGACACTAGGGAAAAAGGTAATGCTGCAATTTAAATTATGAGCAAATTAAAGTGTTTTTTGACCTTGGATGCATGTAAATCTGTTGTATGAGACCTTTAAAACAAAATTAGGCACGTTTAAAAATCATAATAGGTGCTCTTTAATGCATTAGGTATCATGAACAAACAATTAACAATATACTGTATTTTTTACAGCATTTATTCATCTTTGTTAATGTTAGTTAATAGAAATATTAATTGTTCATTGTTGGTGCATATTAGTTCACAGTGCATTAACTAATGTTAACAAATGCGACTTTTGATTTAAAAAATGTATTCATATATGCTAAAACTAACATTAGCTAAGATTAATTAATGCTGTAAAAGTATTGTTCATTGTTAGTTCATGTTAACTAATGTAGTTAACTAATATTAACAATAATATATATATATATATATATATATATATATATATATATATATGGGTTCACATACTTTTTCTTGCCACTGTATTGGGGGGGTGTGTATATATGTTTCCTTTTTCACCCAATTTGGAATGCCCAATTCCCAATGCGCTGTAAGTCCTCGTGGTGGCATAGTGACTCGCCTCAATCCGGGTGGCGGAGGACGAATCTCAGTTGCCTCCGCGTCTGAGACCGTCAATCCGTGCATCTTATCACGTGGCTTGTTGAGCGCGTTACCGCGGAGACATAGCGCGTGTGGAGGCTTCACGCTATTCTCCGCGGCATCCACGCACAACTCAGCACACGCCCCACCGAGAGCGAGAACCACATTATAGTGACCACGAGGAGGTTACCCCATGTGACTCTACCCTCCCTAGCAACCGGGCCAATTTGGTTGCTTAGGAGACCTGGCTGGAGTCACTGAGCACACCCTGGGATTATTTTGCACTTCTAAAACGTTTTCACACTTCTGTTTATGCAGTTCCAAACAATAAAAGTCACATTTTACATGTAATTGAATATGACAAATTCGTGTTATGAATGGATATTATTTATTTTGGTAGGTGTTTGTTAATATTACACAGAGAAAAATGATAAACTGTAATTTTTTCATAAATGCATTTTCATGCAATAAGCATGAAAACACTATGAAAAACCGATGGTTGAAATTGCTGGTTTAAATCGATATTTATAGCCGATGGTTTTAATTTGGTCGATACATCGGTGCATCCCTACAGATAATGTTTAATCATTTCTTTTGGCTTTAGTACACTAACAATATAAAAGATAATTATTTAAATTGTCTACAATATCACACGTACATTTTTTCTTAAGTTGTTCTTAACTTTATGCACAGAAATGTACAGCAACCTTTATATGTTTTAGGAGGGGGTCTCTCACGAGGTGATTGTCATATTTGGGGGTTTTTGGGATTGAGATGTTTAAAACCCCTGAATAAACAACCAGCCAGTAACTGAACTAAATTAAGTCTCATGAACATTACAGATTAGCCTTTGTAAAATTGCTTTTTAAATATACAAGCAACACAGTTAACGGTTCTCGTCTCATCTAGAGTCAGACATGATAATTCATGGTCTATAAGTAAGACCAAGTTCATTTTAGACCGATTTGTGAATCGCTTCATTATTAACCAATTCAAAACCAGAGCCATCTAAAATCATACATCACGAGTTAAACGATGTTGCCCTGTATTTTTGAGTGCAACTAGCACCGCGTGCAATTCAAAACATACTCTACTAGACCTCTTGTCTTTTGCGCGTGTGTGTGTGTGTGTGTGTGTGTGTGTGTGTGTCGTGTCTCTCAGGAGGAGGATGTGGATTTCCTGGCAAAGTTCTCTCGGCTGGTTAACGGGATGGGTCAGTCGTTGGTGTTGAGCTGGACTAAACTCAGTAAAATGGGGGATGTGAAGGTTACAGAGGAAACACTGCGCACTCTGGAGGCAAAAGTCCCCCTCATGCTACAGCTGCTAATTCACGAGGACGATGATATTTCGGCAAACATAGTGGGCTTCTGTTACGACTACCTGCACGTGCTCAAACAGGTACACACACACGAGAAGTACACGCTTCAGTCTGACAGTCTGAGATGACCTAAAGATGTGTTTGTGTTTTTTCAGCTCCCAGCTCTCACTGATCAGCAGAAGAGTAATGTGGAGGTACAGCAGCATCACTGGCTCATTAAATGTCATTGGGTTATTTAGTTGTTGTTTATGATTGTTGTTGTCTTGGTAACAGGCGATCATGCTGGCTGTGATGAACAAGCTCAAGTATGATGACGAGTATAACTTTGAGAACGAGGTGAGTTTGAAAGGCATTTGTAATGAAATTAGAATAGTGTGAAATAAGTACTGGTAACATAAAGAGGAAACAATAGTGTAAACGCAGTTAACAAGCATTCATTGTTTTTCTCTCAGGGCGAAGATGAGGCCATGTTTGTTGAATACAGGAAGCAGTTAAAGATGTTGTTGGACCGATTGGCTCAAGTTTCTCCTGAGCTTTTACTGGAGTCTGTGCACAGAGTCTTCAACAGTACCATGCAGTACGACATGAAACTGCAGAACACACACACACACACACATTATCCCAGAACAGAGATAGGGACTCGAGTTAGTGACTCGGACTCGCGTCACACTTGAGTCGCATTTTAACAGACTTCAGACAAGACTTTAGACTCAACTCCAAAAACAACTCAGTTCAAAGATTTTGTGTTTTATTTGTATGCTTTTAATACAGCTTCATCATATAGTTCCACGTTTGTCATAATAAATCAGACCCTTGTCATCGAACTTGATGGTGTATATCTGCGTAAACCCTGAAATGTGATGAGAGTCCCGTGATACATGTCGGCACCCGCCCTGCTATATGTGCTCACATTTGGTTGATTAACGTAGTGTCCTCAGAAGCAGAAACTTCAGGAAGATTGGCTAGATGCAAAGAACGTGGGAAAACAAATAAATATACCAGAACTACGACATAAAATGTTATTAGACATCCACAAAGGTTAGTCACATTAATACACATAGCTAGCTAATATTGTTCTATCGCAAACATTGGGTAATGTAGCTACATCGCTCATTAGGATCACCAACCAGAGGTTAAGTGTTAAAAAAACCTAGCACTTCATTTTATCAATCTTTTCGTAGTAAATGTGTATGTGTGGCTTCTGTCTCTGTGTGTGTGTGTGAGAGAGAGAGAGAGAGAGATGTTAATGCATGCATACAGTTTGTCCTGTATTTTAGCATCTTGCAGTCAGCATGCGTCTTCTGTGGACTTAAAACAGCTGGCAACTTTTTGTCAAAATTATACCTAATGATAATGCATTGCATTGTCATATTTAAAGGCATGAAAGATTGGGGGCCGGGGTAGCTCAGTGATAAAGACGCTGGCTACCACCCCTGGAGTTCGCTAGTTCACTAGTTCGAATCCAGGGCATGCTGTGACTCCAGCCAGGTCTCCTAAGCAATCAAATTGGCCTGGTTGCTAGGGAGTGTAGAGTCACATGGGGTAACCTCCTCATGGTCACTATAATATGGTTCGCTCTTGTTGGGGCACGTGGTGAGTTGTGCGTGGTTGCCGCGGTGGATGGCATTAAGCCTCCACACGCGCTATGTCTCCGTGGCAACGCATTCAACAAGTCACGTGATAAGATGCATGGGCACCACCCGGATTGAGGCGAGTCACTACGCCACCATGAGGACTTAGAGCGAATTGGGAATTGGGCATTCCAAATTGGGAAAAAAAAAAAGGCATGAAAGATGTAATATTAAGTGACTTGTGACTCGACTAGGACTCGTGACGAAAGACTTGTGGACATCTGTCGCAGACCTTTTTGTTAAAGGCGAGATGTCGTGGAAAACAAGATTTTGCTGGTTCTTTTAATATATATCTATCATTTGCTGTAGACCGACTCTTACATTTTCTTACAAGACTATTTATGGAAACAAAACTGCAAATAGAGCATGCTCCAAAATGTTGATTTTGATTACACCACCATGAGCCCTTGAACACGAGAACACCCGTAACAACATATTAACACTTAGTTACTATTCTGCGACTTGATTTGCTATGCAGACGTTAGCCAATCATAGTCGAGGTCATTTACATATAGAAATCCTAAACTCATAGTGGCAAAAACAGACAGTTTAATATAAAGGGTCAGAGACGAGATCAGGGTTCCTATGCATCCTGAAAGTCCTGGAATTCTGCAGTGCATTTTCCAGTCATGACAAAAAAATGGTTAAATCTCCTGGAAAATAATTATTTGTCCTGGAAAATATTTTTATATAATAAAACGGTTTGATTGTCGCAATGTACAAGTATTGATTATAGTGCACATTTTTTTTAGTTTCAACACTGCTGTAGTGTTAACTCCAAAATGAGTTGGAAACTTTAGACAATGACGACAGTCGGACCGCAGATTTAAAAAAAAATAAATAAATAAAAATCGCACCAAGAGGTGGTAGTGTGGTGATGCGGCCTTTACACCTTGGTATGTAAATTAATTTTCATTAATTCATAGATCGGATACTGCTTACGCCGCCGTTGCCACATGTAGGATTTTATGATTTCCGCAATGTGGAAAAACATGGATGGAATCACTGAATCCAATCATAGAAATTGCATTAGCTATAAGATGCGGAATGTCACGTAATTTGACATATTTGGGACAAAAATTATTGTTTTAATGCACAATACATCAAATTAAAATCCCGGTATGTCCAAGTGTATTTATTAAACTGCAAAAGGCTGCAATTTAATTAAATAAATGTATAATCTGCATGTGCTGCGTGCTTCAAAATGAAAACACCTCATTATGAGCATCATGTGTGCTCTGTGTGTGTGTGTCTGTGTGTCTGTGTCTGTGTGTGTGTGTGTGTGTGTGCAGTAGATGACAGTGAGCAGAGCTCTCTGAAGCGTGCAGCACATACAGACTATATATTCATTTTAATGACAGCTTTTTGGGGTTTAATTATCACACTGGGACATGTAGCAAACTGCTTATCCTGAGGGAAATGTCCAAATAAAAGCTCAATTTAAATGGATGCATGAAATGGGGAAAAAAGGTGCAATTCAATAATAATACTAAAGCAATACTAAAGTGATGATCTGTTGTGCAGCACCTCATTTGATAAAAATATCTCCAGTGTTGTTTCGGATTGTGCAGTGAGGATTTTGTAGAAAAGCACTAAAAATAACGCAATGTTGAGAAAAACTAAATGATTAATATATATATATATATGTGTTTCTGTGCGTTTGTGCAGGAACTGGCAGACGGTGCAGTTCATGGAGGTGGAGGTGGCCATCAGGCTGCTGTATATGTTGGGTGAAGCTCTGCCTGCGTCTCACGGAGCTCATTTCTCTGGAGACGCGACTAAAGCCAGCACACTGCAGGCCATGATGAGAACGGTGAGACCGGCATTCACTGACGCGCATTCAATCAGACACCATAACAGCTGTGTGATATTGTGTGTTTGTGTGTGTAGCTCATCTCCTGCGGCGTGAGCGAATATCAGCATTCCTCTGTCACTCTGGAGTTCTTCGAAACCGTCGTCCGTTACGATAAATTCTTCCTCGTGGAGCCGCAGCACATTCCCAGTGTCTTAGTGAGTGTTGATTTAACACTAATTACACTCTGTTGTCCACCAGCACTCTTGTTCATTTTTGTGTGTCCTCTAGGTATTTTCATATGATCAGTTTGTCTGAATGTAAGCTCCAAACATCCGTTGTCATGTACACTAATTAAAAAATGTCAATTCTGTTAAGACTATCAAACCACAGTTTGGTTTGTGTGGAAGTTCTCAAGAGTGTTTGTGTGTGCTTTCTGCTCAGATGGCGTTTTTGGATCATCGTGGTCTGAGACACAGCAGTCCAAAGGTGCGCAGTCGAGTGGCTTACCTGTTCTCACGCTTCATCAAAACCTTGCAGTGAGTCATTCTGTACACACAAACACACACACAATTAATTGAAACAATTACACATACACATCATGACATTCATAATCAGTTAAAGATCCAAAGAGCGTTTGGCTGTAGTTGTATTTGTCACATTGTTATTGTAAATATAAGGAATTGTTTGTTTTAACCCTTATGTTGTGTTCCAGTCATTCTGAACAGGACAATTTGTTTTATTTTTTTATTTTTATTATTATTATTTTTATTTTTTTTAATAAAATTCCTTGACTTTGTTCACATATGGTATCTGAAAAAACACACCAAAAAATTGGACTACATTTTATAGGTTTTATTTCACTTTGTTACACCTGTTGTGTTCCCGGTCAAAAATGACCGTCCATTGGAAATGAATGGCCGGGGTGTGGGGGACAAAAAAAAAAGAAAGTGTTCAGGTGCTTAATTGCAGTTTTATTGCAAACAGTATTGATTTTGTAATTATATTTAGCAAATAATTATCAGTATCATCCACCTTTGTTATATTGGAGCATCTTGCATGTTTGCTTGTTTGTTTCTCGGTGCAGTAAACAGATGAATGCATTTATCGAAGACATACTGAGAAGAATACAGGACCTGTTGGAGCTTGCACCCCCGGTAACTGCTCACTGCACTGTTTATCCTTAAAACTTTTTACATATGTTTGCATTGTAGTTTTGCTCTGAATGTCTCCTGAGTGATCAATCGGTTGTCTCTCTCCAGGAGAACGGGTTTCCTGCGCTGTTGAGCAGTGACGATCAGCTATTCATGTTTGAGACGGCCGGCGTGCTGATCGTGAACGGAGAGTCTCCGGCCGAGCGTAAACAAGCTCTGATGCGCAGTCTTCTCACACCACTGATGGAGGCGTTCCGCATGCTGCTCGCAAAACTGCCGCAGGAAGCTAATGAAGTGAGACAGACGGTGCTGGCTGACTGTCTGAGTCACGCTGTGGGCTTTGCCAGGTAAACAAACATAAACACACACACACACAGTTATCATTGTAAGATACTTTTAAAGCATTGATATTTTTCAGCCTTTTCAATATCTTGATGTATGTTTCTCAAATGTCTTAAAGTTACCTATGCCACCGCAGGGTGTCCGTGGATAATTAAAAAGTCATTAATGTAATTTTTTAAATTTAAGGCTGTAAAAAGTCTTCAATATTGTCGGCTGAGATGTGCATGAAAATCTAATAATCTGCTTTTGAGTGTGCAACACACTGTCGGATTTAAAAACAACAACATTTTGCATCTTGTATTGCATTTGCACTGTATGATATTTATTTATTGTGTTAATATATTGTTGCATATATATATATATATATATATATATATATATACACACAGTTGTGCTCAAAAGTTTGCATTCCCTGGCAGAAATTGTGAAATTTTGGCATTGATTTTGAAAATATGACTGATCATGCAAAAAACTGTCTTTTATTTAAGGATAGTGATCATATGAAGCCATTTATCATCACATAGTTGTTTGGCTCATTTTTAAATCATAATGTTAACAGAAATCACCTAAATGGCCCTGATCAAAAGTTTACATACCCTTGAATGTTTGGCCTTGTTATAGACACACAAGGTGACACACACAGGTTTAAATGTCAATTAAAGGTTAATTTCCCACACCTGTGTCTTTTTAAATTGCAATTAGTGTCTGTGTATAAATAGTCAATGAGTTTGTTAGCGCTCACGTGGATGCACTGAGCAGGCTAGATACTGAGCCATGGGGAGCAGAAAAGAACTGTCACAAGACCTGCGTAACAAGGTAATGGAACTTTATAAAGATGGAAAAGGATATAAAAAGATATCCAAAGCCTTGAAAATGCCAGTCAGCACTGTTCAATCATTCATTAAGAAGTGGAAAATTCAGGGATTTCTTGATACCAAGCCAAGGTCAGGTAGACCAAGAAAGATTTCAGCCACAACTGCCAGAAGAATTGTTCAGGATACAAAGAAAAACCCACAGGTAACCTCAGGAGAAATACAGGCTGCTCTGGAAAAAGACGGTGTGGTTGTTTCAAGGAGCACAATACGACGATACTTGAACAAAAATGAGCTGCATGGTCGAGTTGCCAGAAAGAAGCCTTTACTGCGACAATGCCACAAAAAAGCCCAGTTACAATATGCCCGACAACACCTTGACACGCCTCACAGCTTCTGGCACACTGTAATTTGGAGTGATGAGACCAAAATAGAGCTTTATTGTCACAAACATAAGTGCTATGATTGGAGAGGGGTCAACAAGGCCTATAGTGAAAAGAATACCATCCCCACTGTGAAGCATGGTGGTGGCTCACTGATGTTTTGGGGGTGTGTGAGCTGAACGGGGAATCTTGTGAAAATTGATGGCAAGATGAATGCAGCATGTTATCAGAAAATACTGGCAGACAATTTGCATTCTTCTGCACGAAAGCTGTGCATGGGACGCTCTTGAACTTTCCAGCACGACAATGACCCTAAACACAAGGCAAGTTGACCCTCCAGTGGTTACAGCAGAAAAAGGTGAAGGATCTGGAGTGGCCATCACAGTCTCCTGACCTTAATATCATCGAGCCACTCTGGGGAGATCTCAAATGTGCGGTTCATGCTAGACGACCAAAGACTTTGCATGACCTGGAGGCATTTTGCCAAGACGAATGGGCAGCTATACCGCCTGCAAGAATTTGGGGCCTCATAGACAACTATTACAAAAGACTGCACGCTGTCATTGATGCTAAAGGGGGCAATACACAGTATTAAGAACTAAGGGTATGCAGACTTTTGAACAGGGGTCATTTCGTTGTTTTCTTTGTTGCCATGTTTTGTTTTATGATTGTGCCATTCTGTTATAACCTACAGTTGAATATGAATCCCATAAGAAATAAAAGAAATGTGTTTTGCCTGCTCACTCATGTTTTCTTTAAAAATGGTACATATATTACCAACTCTCCAAGGGTATGCAAACTTTTGAGCACAACTGTATAAATGCAATCAGATAATATTTTTCCATTAACTCAGTCAGAGAGAAAAAAACAGTGCTCTTTGGTCCAAATGATGATTCTTTGGGGGGTAAAAATCACCCTTTTAACCTCAGAGCATGACTGCTGTGTGCATTTTCCATTTGCCTTTTTGATTTGTAACTAACAGCCCCTAATAAACATGCAAAAAAAATAAAAAAATCTAGATCAAATAATTTTCCTAAAAATGTATGTCATCATATGTGGACAGTGGGACTAAGTTTTGAAATTTTAAATAATACCAAGCTATTGAAAGTCCGATTTTTTTATTTTTATTTATTTTTTTATTGTTGGTTATTCATGTTTTGGAGACGTTACAGACATTACAGCTGATTTTCTGTAAAGCTGCTTTGGAACAATGTGTATTGGGAAAAGCACAAATAAAATACTATACAAATAAACATTATCTGATTTGAGTTTTGTTACAACATGTTGAGTGATCCAAACATCATCTGCAGCCTGAAACTGAACTTTTGATCAGATTTTAGAAGTGAATGCACTTAACTGCATAGAGAGCTATAGGATGCTCCCTTGCTCCCTATTTAGTGAATGACTTAACCTCCAGTGTGCTGTCTGTCTGCACTGGTCTCAGAACAGTTTGAAATGCACCTTATTTTCATCCTAACTCCATATAAAGCCTCTGAAAGCAACATTTTTTTTCTCAATGTGATAATACACAGTAAATATAGGATTTCAAAGGGAAAAATAGCCCTGTAGTCTTCGTAAGTAGTCATTGTGTTTAACGTTGTCCCGTTTTGTGATAAATCACTCAAATTTGAAAAAAATGGCATATGGGATGAAACTAGAGACTCTAATCTTTTGACTCAAACAGGTTTCAATGTAAAAACTTAATGAGGTTTCTTACCAGATGTAGTTTTGTTGGCATTTCTCCCAAAGACAAACTCCGCTGTGATCAGTGCCATGTTGTTTTGCCACATGACTCCTTGTGTCGAAAGTTTAACCCTTTACTGACATCCCAGAGTGTCCTGAACTGAGATCAGTCAGTTTAAATGAAATTAGGTTATGCATAGCGTATAGCGAAAACAAAGCACAATGTCCACGCATGAGGACACGGGGGTCGCACGAGGTTAAGCCATCTGAGAATATCAAATATTATCAAAAGGGATTTTTTAAAATATATATAAACTTAACCGTATTGACCTCGCAGTTAATTACTTTTTTTGTTACATATATGGTCCTAAATTATTTTTAGAAATGGCATAAAAAATGATTAAAATTACGCTAAACCTGTAGATACCCTGTGTGCCGTTGTTGCCTAAATATTCAAAATGTGCAGTGTAATGAGTAACTACTTAAAAAGGCGTGTTCTTCCATACTGTTTTTCACTAAATGAACACAATCAAAAATATTGAATGATTTTTATGCATAAGTATTACTAAACAAATACTTTTATTTTAAACATGTTTACTTGCTGACTTACATGAACTTCAAGTGATTAAACACAAGTCTTTTATTTAATGGCCAACTGAAAGGCTTGTTAAAATCACCAAAACTATTCACGATGTTGCTTGCTTTTTGCATTTTTGCCTACAAAATAATTGATAATTATTTATCAATCAGTCAGTTAGCCAATCAGTCCTTAGTGAGCTGCCTGTCTAGACAGAATTTGAGCAGCAGTTTCTTATAATTCTCCAGGATGTGGTGTGTGTCCTGTGTTTTCTCTGTGATGATCTGGTTGTGTTTTCTCCATGTCAGTCGCACCAGTAAGGCATTCAGTAATAAGCAGACGGTGAGGCAGTGCGGCTGCTCCGAGGTGTATCTGGACTGTCTGCAAACATTTCTGCCCGCACTTGGCTGTCCCGTTCAGCGAGGGCCGCTGCGCAGTGCTGTGCGTTCATTCCTGCACCGTATGATCATCTGTCTGGAGGAAGAGGTGCTGCCCTTCATCCCTGCGGCGTCACAGCACATGCTAAAAGACTGTGAACCCAAAGATATGCAGGAGTTCATCCCCCTCATCAGTCAGATGACAGCCAAGTTTAAGGTACAGAATCCTCATTTTATATTTTCCTTTCAGAGGAAACACCTACAGCAGAGTGAAACTGATGCATTTGTGCCTGTCCTGTTACACGTTTTAGGTATTTTTCCACTGCAGGAACTTTTCCTTGTTCCTGGAACTATTTCAGGTTCTCGTTGTTTTTCCTCCACGTGAACTAGTTCCACGTGCAACTAAAACCTGAACCAAACCAGGAACCTTTTTAGTACCTGCTATTCCAAAAAGTGGAACTATTTGGGTGGAGTCAGAACAGCAAACGCTTCTCGTTGATCAAGAAAAGTGTGTCATTAGACAGCCGAGACCGCTTTGAACCCACGGCGGGCCACTTCCGTGGAAGGAGGAGGTCCACCAGGCGGGTAACCGCGGGGGGCGGCACGTGTCGGAGGCCGTGCGCGTGAAAGGAGACGACGCTGCACGGCCGTGGTCGCGCCGGAGGTTGCACAACCTCACCCACAGCGCGCCGAGGGTACAAGTGACCTCGCTCAGTGAGGACGAACCGGGGTTCGCCTCGGGCGGGGGGACGCCACCAGCCGCTCGCCATCGGTGCCTTCGTTAGTGATCCTTCCATGCTCAGTGAGGACGAACCACAGTTTTAAAAGTCCGGCTAGTAACTTTTGTAAAAACTTTCGAGCTGCTGTGCAGGATTTGTAGTATTTATAGAGAAGAAAAAAAATGCAACATTTAGGGCTGCAGCATTATCGATAATGAAAATCGTCGATTAGTTGAAATTATGCGGCGAGCACGGAGAAACTCCGTCAGTGACGTCACTTTGCAGCCCAGTAAAAATGTGTTGCATGATGAAATTCGTTTGAAAAATGACAGAGACAAATTGAAGCATAAAAAACATGACCCAAGATGTCCAGCACACAAGAGCACTTTATAAACACTTCAAAGAAGATCATAATAAGCATTCAGTTTAATGTGGAGCGGTTGCTGCTTCAGGTGCGTTGAAACGGGACATGTGCTGTTTGATGCACGAGAGTTGTTTCTCTCCAGTGCATAACTTACATTTTACTGCTATTTTCTATGTTTTATAATGTATGCGTGTTATGAATTGAAAATCAGGCGCGTATTTCCGGTTATTTCACAAAACTAAACTTCACTGAGCAAACAAGCGCGCTCACCCAAATCAGTCAGACCAATCACAATGGAGAAAGGGAGCATAATCATTTTGATTAAACTCATGGAACATCATACCACGCTTTCAGGTTCAATGTAATCAATCATGCAGCTTTTATGGATGTCATGGTCATGTGTGCCGGTTTTTTTTAAGTGTTTTAGATCGTTTCTCATGTAACTGCATGTAATACAATGAGCTCAAAATACGCTGGCTACCACCTCCTGGAGTTCGCTAGCTCGCTAGTTCGAATCCCAGTGCGTGAAGAGTGACTCCAGACAAGTCTCCTAAGCAACCAAATTGGCCCGGTTGCTAGGGAGGGTAGAGTCACATGGGGTAAACTCCTTGTGGTCACTATAATGTGGTTAGTTCTCGGTGGGGCACGTGGTGAGTGCAGCGTGGTTGCCACAGTGGATGGCGTGAAGCCTCCACACGCCCTGTGTCTCCGTGGCAACACGCTCAACAAGCCACGTGATAAGATGCATGGGTTGACGTTCTCAGACGTGGAGGCAACTGAGATTCGTCCTCCGCCACCAGACTGAGGCAAATCGCTACACGACCACGAGGACTTAAAAAAAGCACATTGGGAATTGGGCATTCCAAATTGGGAGAAAAAAAAAAAAAAAAAAAAATTCAATATTTGACCCCAGTGCTATTAAAGCATAAAATCATGAATTCTATGATATTATACTTTCATTCCGGAGCCCTGGCTTCAAAATTTACATGTTTAATATTTTCCACCAGATGGCGCCATTTTTCTCATGTTTAGCCTATGGAGCAAATACAAGCTTTTCCCCTATTTTCTGTGTGCTGTATTACAGAGCACTGCAGGACAATTGAATAAATGATGCAGATAAAATTGTGTGTGAGCGTTGAAAAGTGCGTTTTGTATGTGTGTATTGAGAAATGTGTGTGTGTGTGTGTAAAAACAACAGTGGTATTATGTATAAACTGGCATTGAAAGGGTTAAAATCCTGAAAATGAATGAATATTTGGTAGTTATGATCAGGACTGATGTTGGCTAAAAAATCTAACTCAGTGAAAGTGGAAAATAATATTAATATATAATTTTTTGACGTGGACATTTTTGTCCTCAAAGGACCTCCGAGTAACTTTTTTTTAATTGATGCACAAGGGTTCAAACTTGCTGTTCGTAAAAATTAGTTAAAGTCCACAAGGGCACACCAGTAATTTTCGAATGAGTCTTAACTATAGTTTGCAGACGGTTCCTATTCTTAAGAGAGCGATGAAAACCAACATATAAATGAAAAACATAAAATACTCTCCATAAAATGCTTTAAAAAGTTATCAAGATAGATTTTTGGACACTGAAGGAGTTTACTTTGCTCAGAACATAGCTCCATCGTACCAGGTAATAAACTCTTGCAGTGCAGGGCTGTCGTCATACTCCAAGCGTGAAAGCAGGGAGAGAAGAACTATCGTCTGCATATTTAACAACATGACACGTCATGCCTAGTTAGGACACGGCATTAGCACATCTCGTAAATAGTTTGCAGACTCTTGTATTTAAGTGATATTGACTCTCTCCCCCTCTAGAACCAGGTGTCTCCGTTCCTGCAGGAAGTCTTCATGCCGCTGGTGATGGCCATATTTGAAGTGCTGTCTCGTCCAGCGGAGGAGAACGATCAGACGGCAGCGTTGGAGAAGCAGATGTTGAGAAGAAGCTATTTCAGTTTCATTCAGACCATCGCCAGCAGCGGCATGAATGAGGTCATGGCCAATCAGGGTGAGAGATGCCACTTCTTGCTCACAAACACCAGCTGGGTGCCTGAAAACATGACCTCACCTATTTTGATGTTGTTGTTTGGCAGGAGCTGAAAACATTGAGCGTGTGCTGTTCACCATCATCCAGGGAGCCGTGGATTTCCCGGACCCGATCGCCCAGAAAACCTGCTTCATCATCCTCTCCAGACTAGTGGAGCTCTGGGGTACAAAAACACTCCCAAACATCAGCAAACACTGAGAAAGCTCTTTTCACACTGACAGAATTAGACAAATCGTAATCCTATATAGGCCTGTCGCGGTTATTAAATTATCATCCGATCGTGGTTATTTGAGATAACCGTGATTATTGTGCACTTCAAAAACGCAGTGAGACAGAGCAGACGATGCACACTTACTTTATTTCTGTGGAGTGATAAAATGATGAAATTAAATCTTAAATGTTTTGCTTCATGAGAAATAAGAGCTTGTGGATTTAATCAAAGAGCATTAAAATAACGTGTGAAAGTGAAGAAATTAGGACAGAAATATTTTACTACTGCAAAATATAATACAATATAAAATAATGTTATATAATAGAAATATTTATAAAAAATAATATTAAAATGTAGTAGTTCCAAAAACTATTTTTTAAGTATTTAGAAATATTTTTATATTTAAAATATTATTTTTCATGTCAATTAGAAGTTTTAAAGCCTTAAAAGGAAATTATATTTCCCTGTTTTATTATTTGATTTGTATATTTGAAGTTAAATACGTAAAAATGACTTCTTAAGGTGTATGAAGCACAGATGCACCCAAAGAAATATGACAATTAATCGTCATAATCGCAATTATTTGTTTGACAATTAATCGTCTGCCAAATTTCATTTCCTGACCGCCCTAATCCTATAATGAAGTTCATATTGTGTTTATTAATGCTTTTGCACATGCATTCATTATTAAGGCAACGGCATGTCAACATCTCGACTGATAACTTGTTTTCTGTCTTTGTCAGGTGGCAAAGACGGTCTGGTGGGATTTCCTGATTTTATCTATAAACACATCATCCCAGCATGCTTCATGGCCCCTCTAAAACCGACCTTTGACCTCTCAGATGCTCAGACTGTCTTGGTAAGTCACTGTGGCTTCTTAACAGCTTTTTATTAAATAATGTAGACATTCTGATTGGATGTGATCTGTAACGGTCCACTCTTCTGGTGCAGACGCTGTCGGAGTGCACAATCACACTGCATATGATTCATCTCAAAAGAGTGAGTCTCGTATCATCTTATTTGTTTGCCCTTTTAATGTTTTGTAGTAACTTGATGTATTAATATATTTGACTGTTGCAATGGCTTTGACATGGCTCATCCAATCAGATTTTAAAGCTGAAGCTATTGGCTTAAGAGCTGGATGGTACATGTTGATAATAATTCCCAGTGTTTAAAGATGATGTGTGGTAATGCTGACGATGTTTGTTGGCTTTGCTCAGGGGCTGGAGTGTATTCAGTTTCTACAGGAGTATCTGCCCTCGCTACAGGTGTCACCTGAGATTACACGGGTACTTCAAACACACCTGTCCATCACATCTGCTTTAATCAGGATTCATTACATTAGCTGTGGATGCTTTGTAGGGATGGGACGATATACTGAATTGCGATATATCGCGAACCAAAAAAATGACGAACCAAAACTCGATATTTCTAAATTTGAAACATTGTTTTCTTTCCATGTGATCATAAATGATATGACCCTTCAAACATCATAATCTCTTTATCGCTTGATTTCACCCCTCCTGCAAATTTTTCTACACTGTTTACAGGGTTCACACAAGGTCCTTGAAGTGCTTAAAAGTGCTTGAATTTAGCTTTTAGAAATTCAAGTACTGGAAAATTGCCTTTTGTTGTTTTTTGTGATTTTTCTCCCCAATTTGGAATGCCCAATTCCCAATGCGCTCTAAGTCTTCGTGGTGGTGTAGTGACTCGCCTCAATCCGGGTGGCGGAGGACGAATCTCAGTTGCCTCCGCGTCTGAGACCGTCAATCCACGCATCTTATCACGTGACTTGTTGAGCACGTTACCGTGGAGACGTAGCGCATGTGGAGGCTTCACGCTATTCCCCGCGGCATCCACGCACAACTCACCACGCACCCCACCGAGAGCGAGAACCACATTATAGCGACCACGAGGAGGTTACCCCATGTGACTCTACCCTCCCTCAGCACGCCCTGGATTCGAACTCGTGACTCCAGGGGTGGTAGTCAGCGTCAATACTCGCTGAGCTACCCAGCCCCAAATTGCCTTGTTTTGAAGAAAAGTGCTTGATATTAAAACGGAACATTTCTTCCGTGTAATGTGTGTCCATCAAAGATGAGATCACGCACTCCACTTTCATTGAAAAATGCTTTTTTTATTGAGTAATGTCCTTTCTGTTCTTTACAGTAAAAACGAGACACTCTCATTAATAAATGAACCGAAACAGCTGTGCGAGTCTGTGAGTTGCTCGTTGAACTCTTAAAGTGACAGTACCATTATAGTGCTTGTTATACAGATGAATGCAAACTCAATGTTATTACTTGTAAATTGTACACATTATTTAAAACATTGACAGCGCATATCATTATTATATATACAATTTCAAAAAATAACATTAATTGATAGAAAGTATCAATTTTATATTTTATGTAAGTTTATATTTTTAAAAAGTTAAAATATGATTATAATAATAAAGAAAAACAAATGATATATATATACAGGTGCATCTCAATAAATTAGAATGTCGTGGAAAAGTTCATTTATTTCAGTAATTCAACTCAAATTGTGAAACTCGTGTATTAAATAAATTCAATGCACACAGACTGAAGTAGTTTAAGTCTTTGGTTCTTTTAATTGTGATGATTTTGGCTCACATTTAACAAAAACCCACCAATTCACTATCTCAAAAAATTAGAATATGGTGACATGCCAATCAGCTAATCAACTCAAAACACCTGCAAAGGTTTCCTGAGCCTTCAAAATGGTCCTCGGTTTGGTTCACTAGGCTACACAATCATGGGGAAGACTGCTGATCTGACAGTTGTCCAGAAGACAATCATTGACACCCTTCACAAGGAGGGTAAGCCACAAACATTCATTGCCAAAGAAGCTGGCTGTTCACAGAGTGCTGTATCCAAGCATGTAAACAGAAATTTGAGTGGAAGGAAAAAGTGTGGAAGAAAAAGATGCACAACCAACCGAGAGAACCGCAGCCTTATGAGGATTGTCAAGCAAAATCGATTCAAGAATTTGGGTGAACTTCACAAGGAATGGACTGAGGCTGGGGTCAAGGCATCAAGAGCCACCACACACAGACATGTCAAGGAATTTGGCTACAGTTGTCGTATTCCTCTTGTTAAGCCACTCCTGAATCACAGACAACATCAGAGGCGTCTTACCTGGGCTAAGGAGAAGAAGAACTGGACTGTTGCCCAGTGGTCCAAAGTCCTCTTTTCAGATGAGAGCAAGTTTTGTATTTCATTTGGAAACCAAGGTCCTAGAGTCTGGAGGAAGGGTGGAGAAGCTCATAGCCCAAGTTGCTTGAAGTCCAGTGTTAAGTTTCCACAGTCTGTGATGATTTGGGGTGCAATGTCATCTGCTGGTGTTGGTCCTTTGTGTTTTTTGAAAACCAAAATCACTGCACCCGTTTACCAAGAAATTTTGGAGCACTTCATGCTTCCTTCTGCTGACCAGCTTTTTAAAGATGCTGATTTCATTTTCCAGCAGGATTTGGCACCTGCCCACACTGCCAAAAGCACCAAAAGTTGGTTAAATGACCATGGTGTTGGTGTGCTTGACTGGCCAGCAAACTCACCAGACCTGAACCCCATAGAGAATCTATGGGGTATTGTCAAGAGGAAAATGAGAAACAAGAGACCAAAAAATGCAGATGAGCTGAAGGCCACTGTCAAAGAAACCTGGGCTTCCATACCACCTCAGCAGTGCCACAAACTGATCACCTCCATGCCATGCCGAATTGAGGCAGTAATTAAAGCAAAAGGAGCCCCTACCAAGTATTGAGTACATATACAGTAAATGAACATACTTTCCAGAAGGCCAACAATTCACTAAAAATGTTTTTTTTATTGGTCTTATGATGTATTCTAATTTGTTGAGATAGTGAATTGGTGGGTTTTTGTTAAATGTGAACCAAAATCATCACAATTAAAAGAACCAAAGACTTAAACTACTTCAGTCTGTGTGCATTGAATTTATTTAATACACGAGTTTCACAATTTGAGTTGAATTACTGAAATAAATGAACTTTTCCACGACATTCTAATTTATTGAGATGCACCTGTATATACACTTTCACATACTTTTTCAGGACAGGTTCTGTTCAGTTCTATTGCTTGTTCTGCACCTGATCAGCCTGAATGTAGCCCTCTATTTTTGGAGACTCATTTGTTTTGGGATTTTTTTATTATTAAGGTATATGAGAAACTCTTATTATTTAAACTTTGAACATTTATATTGTGTATTAAAGAGCTTTATTTTTATGAGACATTATGACATGCATTTTGCGCAAACATAAAAAAAAAATAAAACATGTATGCCATACTTTATTTAGGTGTTATAATATCGAATCGAGATAATTTCGAATTGTAAACCTCATATCGTATATATCAAACCGAATCGTGAGATAACCATATCGTCCCATCCCTAATGCTTAGAGTAACTCTGAGCAATTACATTAGCGTTAAAGGAATATTCCAGGTTAAGCTCAACCGGCAGCATTTTGTGGCATAATATTGATCACCACAAAAATTAATTTTGGAATCGTCCCTCCTTTAAAAAAGCACAGATCTCGCTAGTTTGAATCCAGAGCGTGCTGAGTGACTCCAGCCAGGTCTCCTAAGCAACCAAATTGGCCCGGTTGCTAGGGAGGGTAGAGTCACATGGGGTAACCTCCTTGTGGTCGCTATAATGTGGTTCGTTCTCGGTGGGACGCGTGGTGAGTTGTGCGTGGATGCCGCAGTGGATGGCGTGAAGACGCGCTATGTCTCCGCGGTAACGCGCTCAACAAGCCACGTGATAAGATGCGCGGATTGACGGTCTCAGACACGGAGGCAACTGAGATTCGTCCTCCGCCACCCGGATTGAGGCGAGTCATTACGCCACCATGAGGACTTAGAGCGCATTGGGAATTGGGCATTCCAAATTGGGGAGAAAAAAAGCACATCTTTGTTCCAGTGAGACACTTACAATGGAAGTCAATGGGGACAATTTTGGGAGTGTTTAAAGGCAGAAATGTGAAGTTTATAATTTTATAAAAGTCCTTACCGTAATTCTTCTAAAACTTGTGGATTATTTGAGCTGTTAAGTTGTTTAAATCGTTTTGCAGCAGACTACTAAATTAACAGGATTACAGGGTTTATGTGTATAATTGTCTATAACTTTCCACAGATGCGGTTAGTAAGTGATTTTATCACACATATTGTTTGTCTTGTGGCTATATTTTTTCGTTTTTCGTTCTGAAACATCATTTAGACGAGAACGCTGTTTTCCTTACGCCGCTTAAGCGGTTTAACACACCTGGGTTTCGCATTATGCCATAAATTATGCCGATAGAGATTAACTTGTATTTAACCTGGGATATTCCTTTTAAGGTGTTTTCATAGTGGAAATGATTGTGATGGAAACGTGCCGTTCGGTCTGATCAATGTCATGTCTTGTTTACTCCTCAGGAACTCTGTCAAGTTCTCCAGCAGCCAGATGTTAAAGTACTGAAGAACTACATGAAGGTATGTCGGACGTTTTCCTTCTAATTTGCTCTGTTTTAAAGACATATGCAAAACACCATGACCATTTTATATTACCATCTTTAGATTTCCATAGCCCCACACTTCTTGATGGTTGCTGTGTTCCTTCACTGCTATCTGATCCTAAGGCAAACTCATCCTTTAAATCAGCGTTTCTCAAACTGGGGTTTACTTTTATCCCCTTTTCTCCCAATTTGCAATGCCTAATTCCTACTGCTTAGTAGGTCCTCGTGGTGGCGCGGTTACTCACCTCAATCCGGGTGTCGGAGGACAAGTCTCAGTTGCCTCCGCTTCTGAGACCGTCAATCCGTGCATCTTATCACATGACTCGTTGTGCATGACACCGCGGAGACTCACAGCATGTGGAGGCTCATGCTACTCTCCACGATCCACGCACAACTTACCACACGCCCCATTGAGAGCGAGAACCACTAATCACGACCACGAGGAGGTTACCCCATGTGACTCTACCCTCCCTAGCAACCGGGCCAATTTGGTTGCTAAGGAGACCTGGCTGGAGTCACTCAGCACACCCTGGATTCTAACTCGCGACTCCAGGGGTGATAGTCATGTGGGTCAAACTGACCCCTGACACCATCGTAGGGTTCAAATTTTGTACAGCCTTTTCAAAATACATCACTTTGGATGCAAATTCCGAATGTGGGTCAAATTGACCCCAACACAAAAGGAGGGTTAAACTGGGAATAATGTATGGCGGGACTTGATATTATCCATCAGAATTTGATTGGATTGCTATGTAAAGGTTATGATGTCATTGATGTTTTTCCCTGCCCACATGGCCTTTCTTATGTCAACACAAAGGGCAGAGAATAACGTTACATTTTGATGACACATTTGTTTCTAAGACTAACATGCACTAATCGTGTACAGAAAGTTCTGTCTTGAATTAGCATTTGATTTTTGGATGTATGAGGCTGCTGTATGTTGTATTAACGCACTGTTTTTGTATGTCTGCAGGCTTTCTTCCAACAGGCCAAACTTTAAGAGCATTTCAAAGCCACTTACAGACCACCATAACGACAGAGCTTTAGCATAGGAGCTACTTTTGCACTTAAAGAGAAACGTAACCACACCCATCCTGTCTGCGGGACACGGACCCCAAACAGGAGTCCCGTGGAGATTGGTTGCTGGCACGTGATGGTGAGCACGCCCCCACAATGACCTTGGCCCAATCAGAGTCATGCTCTCTATGGGGGCTTAGCCGTCTGGACTGGTGAGATTGTCTGCGATTGGTCAAGACGGAGAGGCCATGGCATACTGTAGGTGGAGTTTGCGAGGGTGGGAGGGGCTTCGGTTCTGGACCGAATTTCAAGGGAGAGTCAAAAGTTTGTTTTCCGGTTGAAATTTGCAGAAAGGAAAAATGAGCTGAAGTGTTACAGAAAATTATCTTTGGAAATGAGATGGTTATTAGAATGTGTTGTTTTTGTTTTTTGAGAAATCTGTGGATTTTTCTCTTGAATATCAGTATAAGAAGGGCCAGATTAAGACTTTATTTAATATAGCCTTGTGGAAGAGCAGTGTAGGTTTAGTTTGAAGTGATGAGGTTTAAATAATGGAAGTGCTCTTTATTTGGGTTCAACGCAAACAGTTTGTTTTATGGGTCCTTGCATTTATTTTATGTTTCTTGCTCTTTAAATGTTTGTAAACTTAAAAATGATCATATCAGAAAGCCATTTCTGTTTCGTTTTCATTTTTCCCTAAAACGTTCCCAGCAAATCTGTACTGTAATCTTTAAGCAAGTCTTTACATCGCTTCCAAACAATCCAACACTAAATGTTTAGCCGATCCATCATATTCTGACGATTCTGTCATTTAATGTATTTGAAATACGCAATGTCTGTAATGTTACAAACTGTGAAAAATCTTTCCAGGATGGATTGATCCGTGGATCTGCAGCGTGGGGAATGTTTCGGTTGGATTACGCTGCTAGGTTTGTTTATTTTGGGAGAATGTAACATAACCCTCCCTGTCCTGCTCTTATTGAATATGTCATTTGATGTAAAGAGATATTATAGCTGACAATCTGTTGTATTCCTAGAGACTCTCTGTCATGGCAAAGAACACGTGCAAAGTTCTGGCCTAAACATTTGAGTGTGTTCGTGTGTCAAATCATGTATTGACACGTCACATTGGCTTGTGTTCAAGAATTGTGTGATTGCACAAACAGAATATGGGAATTAAAAAAAGATGTGATCCCAAAACAAACTGAATGAAGCACTTTGCCATGAACTTTTGCTTTAGACTTCCTGTGACACATCTGAAACGCTCCAGTTCTGCTCTTCAAAACCCACAGCATTTATGCCACATAAGACATGA
The DNA here is from genome assembly GCF_019703515.2 of Myxocyprinus asiaticus. Taxonomy (NCBI): domain Eukaryota; kingdom Metazoa; phylum Chordata; class Actinopteri; order Cypriniformes; family Catostomidae; genus Myxocyprinus; species Myxocyprinus asiaticus. The sequence goes on from NC_059390.1 coordinate 1,644,250, forward strand.
GGTAGACTGAAACGTCTTTGTCAGAACATGTTTTTTTTTTTTTATATGCTGAGACATGCCACCCCCCCCAACTCACTTCATTTTGTCATAACCAATAAAGTATTTACTAATCTCACTTTAATTTCCAGATGAAAGTTTGTTGGAAACGCGGCTGCATTTATTCAGGACAACACAGAGAACAACAAGCGAAACTGATGCAACTTAATTTTATTAGACATAACTTAGTGCGTAAACTCTTGTTTTGTCAATTGAAAACATAATCTTCAGTCACTCCACCTTCAGAAGTGCAGAAAGTTTGAGAACTTTTAACTAAATCCCACTTTGTTTTATGATTTGGTGCAATGCTCAAGCATTGAATCTTCAGTACTATTATTGAAGACTGCGACAGGAAGTTCATGGTAAGGACTCATCTGTGCCGTCTGAAGTATCTGGAGCCTTGCGTGCAGTTCTGATGGAGTTTAACCTTTAATGACAGCGATGGGTCGGAGCTTGATGGCCTTTTTGCTGATGCCAGCATCATGGCACGTGTTCACCACATCTGTGACGTTCTTGTAAGATTCAGGTGCCTATTGAACATGAAAATAATGTGCTAAGAAAGCATTTCAACTAGAGATGTACATCATTTTGGTGTGATATTTTTACAGATATTCAAACTTTTTTTTAAGCCGTTATTCCTTCTTAAAAATCAGATTTAAGCTGTTTTGGTTAGGCATGCACCACTCCAATATTGACATTTTTAGGCTGATTCAAATCCGATACTGTGTGTTAGTCATGTTCATTACTGTCAAGCTCCAAAAGAACCATTTAAGTAATCCATATTACTTGTGCATTTTATTCAAAGCCACTCGAAAACATGCAATAGATTTGTGAATCGTAAAAGGTTGTTTAATAAGTAAATCTATAGTATGCATGCACACTGCATTAAGTGAATGGCGCTGCTCTGTTAGCACATGCAGGCTGGTGATTCGCTCAAGCTCTCAGAGTGGCACGCAATATGCGAGCGCTCCACACAAACTACATCTCAGATGTAGACGCTCAATAGTTCGGTTCGCCTGTATCATGCACGCCAGATTTAATAAGATAATTATAATCCCAGACAAATTAAGATTTTTAGAAGAATATTTCAGTTCTGTAGGTCCATACAATGCAAGAGAATGGTAACCAGAACTTTGAAGCTCCAAAAAGCACATAAAGGCAGCATGAAAGTAATCCATACAACTCCAGTAGTTAAATCCATGTCTTCAGAAGTGATATGATAGGTTTGGATGAAAAACAGATCAATATTTAAGCCCTGTTTCCTAGAAATTCTCCTCCCTGTCCAGGTGACGATATGCACGAAGAATGCAAATCACCAAAACAATAAGAAAGTGAAAGTGGAGATTTATAGTTTAAAAAAAAAAAAAGTACTTAAATATTGCTCTGTTTCTCGCCCACACCTATCGTATCACTTCTGAAGACATGGATTAAACCACTGGAGTCATATGGATTACTTCTGTGCTGCATGTATGTGCTTTTTGGAGCTTCAAACATTTGGCACCTATTCACTTGCATTGTATGGACCTACAGAGATGAAATATTCTTTAAAAATCTTAATTTGTGTTCTGCAAAAGAAAGAAAAGCATACATATCTGGGATGTCATGAGGGTGAGTAAATGATGAGAGAATTTTCATTTTTGGGTGAACTGTCCCTTTAACAACCATTAGGATAGCAGGACAACTTTTGCCAACTTTTACATACTGGTTACTGGACACTTAATAATAATGATAAATAATAATAAAATAATATTGGTTGATCTCTAGTTTTGACAAACTGTTGTAGCTACTGGTTTGGGACAGAATGAACCAGTCTCACCTCCTCCATTACCAGCTTTGGTGATGCCACTCTGATGGCAATGCCCATGTCTGCCAGTTTATCTAGAACGTCCTGGAAGTCCAGGTTACGTCTGGATTTGGCTCTGGACAGTGCGCGACCCTGCAGTGTTCACAAACACAGGTGAGCACAAACTGCGATATTAAACCATTGAGGCAGAATTAGTGACATCACTCACCGCTCCATGACACGTGGTGCCGAACGTCTCGGTCATGCCCTGCTCTGTGCCCGTCAGCACGTAACTGCAGGTGCCCATGGTGCCTCCGATCAGCACTGGTTGGCCGGTCAGCTACAGTGAGAAATCGGACACAAAAACTACTTGAAGTGCAGCATTTCAGTGTAAGAGAGCTGACGAGTGCAAAGAATAATACTAACATTATTAAAGTCAACATGAAACCGCATTTGTCTCTGATGTCTGAGTAACTCATGGTGAGTTGATTGAATGTGGGGGGATGGAGGTCAGCTCCCCTCCTTAAACACAAGCGTGTGTGTTACCTGATAATCTACAGCGATCAGCGGATGGTGAGGGGGGAACGCTCGCGTCGAGCCCTTCCTGTGCACCAGTAGAGTTCTCTGTTTGCCGTCCACCATGTGCTCCTCCACTTTGGCGATGTTGTGAGAGACGTCGTAGATGACGTGCATGTCCAGATCATCAGGTGTCGTGTTGAACACTTTAGAGAACGCCTGCGGTGAAAAGTGAAAGATCACACTTTAACTTAAATGTTGAAAGTACTTAATCTTATCTGCTATACTGGTAAAACTTTATAGTAAGTTTCCATTTGTTAACTAACAATGAACAACACTTGTACAGCATTAATCTTGGTTAATGTTAATTCATTTTAACTTATCCATTTTCAAAATTAAAAGTCAGATTTGTTAGCATTAGTTAATGCACTATGAACTAACAATGAAGAAAGGCTTGGGGGCTCAGCGAGTATTGACGCTGACTATCACCCCTGGAGTCGCGAGTTCGAATCCAGGGCGTGCTGAGTGACTCAAGCCAGGTCTCCTAAGCAACCAAATTGGCCCGGTTGCTAGGGAGGGTAGAGTCACATGGGGTAACCTCCTCGTGGTCGTGATTAGTGGTTCTCGCTCTCAATGGGGTGTGTGGTAAGTTGTGTGTAGATTGTGGAGAGTAGCATGAGCCTCCACATGCAGCGAGTCTCCGCGGTGTCATGCACAACGAGTCACGTGATAAGATGCGCGGATTGACAGTCTCAGAAGCAGAGGCAACTGAGACTTGTTCTCCGCCACCCGAATTGAGGTGAGTAACCGCGCCACCACGAGGACCTACTAAGTAGTGGGAATTGGGCATTCCAAATTGGGAGAACAAAATTGTTAGTTCTTGATACCAAATGCATTTACTAATATTAACGAATGGAACCTTATTGTACCTCTATATTTACTTGTTAATATGCTGTTTTAAACAGCCTACGAGTGTTTTTCAGCTCACCTGTCGAGTGAGAAAGGTCATGGATGATCGGTTGACCCAGGCGTAGTTACCAGCGGCGGCCATTCCCTTCAGATAGTCCTGACCCTCAGGAGACATGATGCGTGCACAAGCCAACTGACGGTCGTTTACCGTGATCTTGTCTCGCTTCATCGCCTTCTCCATGGCAACCAACGCATCTAAACACAGAGAATGCTGAGCACTTGAGTTCGACTCTAACACCTGATAAAGCGGACAGATTCAGGTCAGTTTTCACCCACCTGTCGCCACCTGGTGGCCGAGGCCTCGACTGCCGCTGTGGATCATGACACAGATCTGACCCTTGTGATCGATGCCCATCTTCTTCGCCGCATAGTCGTTATAAATCTCATCCACAACCTGAATCTCGGCATAGTGGTTTCCTGCACCCAGCGTACCCAACTATATAATAATAATAATAATGAGATATTTTTTACCACTTTATATAAGCATAAAAACAAAGATTTTCTCTTATTATTTGTGGCAAATAGTCCAACCATACACGAGAAAGTCGATATTTTCGCCAATTAATTTTTCATAGTGGCATTTTCATGCTTATAATACATGCTTTAATTATGTAAATGTATTGCACTGTTAAGTTTATAAACAAATCATTTTTCTGTGCAATTTAGACAAAAACCTACCCAAATAAATGAAATCCGAAGTAGTACATCATGTCAACTATAATAATTTGTAATGTTCTATTATAATAAGCAAAATGTGAGTTTTATTGTTCAGAACTGAAGTGCAGAATAACCTTTTTTTCCACATAAATAGATATCTTGTATTTCACTTTCATTGATGCTCTCTTTCAAATTTGGCCTGTTGTGTTCAATAGGGGTGGGCGATAGTGCGATGTAATCAGATATCGACGATACCTGACAAATATCGCGATTTTGACAAACGATGATCGGCACTAATCGGGAAATTACGAAACCATGGAGATGGGAAGTAACAGAATATATTACGAAGTATCTGAGGGTTTGAAATTAGCACCCGCCAGATGTGGGTAGCTTAAATCATGCGCCATGCACCAGGTGTGTAATTTTGCTCATCTACCCACCACTGTGGCAGGCTAACTGTAAAACGTCTCATGACACATGACAAGAAATGCTGTTAGACACAAAGTCCTGTGCTTGAAGAAACACACTTTATTACATTTTGAAGAACAGACGAAACCAAAGCAGTCGATGCGCGTCTCCGATTCGTTGTTTGTTCAGAGGTGTGCAGTGCGAGCATGTCTCATGGAACACGCACATGTAAAGAGTTCTGTTTCAGTCGTCTGCTGCAAATGACTTCAGACCATCTCAGTTGATGCTCGAAATTGAGTTTAATTTCCACGGAGCGGTTCGCACTTGCATTGTGAACGCAACTCTGCAGGTTCACTTTATGTGGCCGTCACATGTGTGATTACATCATAAAATAATAGAAAAACATGTTCACCTTGAATCTAAAACTGATTTATATTTCAGCCACTATTATTATTATTATTATTGTATTTATTTCTTAATTAGGGGTCAAGCCTCGAAGGGGCGAAAGACCCCTCTTGTTTTCGTTAGTTTTCTTCTTCCGCTCTCGAGTCTATGGCAGCCCATAGAAACGCTTGCGGGAAAGTTATGAAATTTGGCAAACACAGAGGACATTGTGATCTGTTACCACAGCAAATTTGGCATCTCTACCTCAAACTCTCTAGCGCCACCAACTGCCCAAATTTGCACTCACGTTTGTTAATAACTTTTGAACCGTGAGTCCTAGAAACTACATTTTCCTCTTCCTTGCCTCAAGACGATTCGAATGCACCCTGACGTAATTTTCCATCATGAAAATTTTTCCGCCATTTTGAATTTTCTGAAAAACCTGCTTTTTCGAACTCGTCCAAGGCCGTTTGTCTGATTTGCACGAAAATTGGCCTGTATCATCTAGAGGCACTCACGACAAAAAGTTATTCACAGAATTTTGATAAACCATACCGTTTTCGAATGGCGCTTCAACGAATTCGACAAGCACGCCAAAATGGACGTGAGGGTATCTCCCTGTAACGCTTTAGCGTATTCATACCAAACTTATTATTTGTCATAGGCACTATGACTCGAGGGTGCCTGCTCAGTTTCGGAACAGTGCCACCTAGTGGTCACGAGATATGAAAAAAAGCACATTTTTGCTTATAACTTCTGAACAGTTTGTCATAAAATCATTAGATTCAGTGGGGTATAGCGAGTCCAACGATATGAAACATTTCTATGTCAGCCATTTTGGACGTCGGCCATTTTTAATTTAGTCAAATGCTGTATTTTACGAACGACTTGGCGTATCGTTACGAAACTCGGTATGTGTCTTTGGCACCATGCTCTGAAGAGACTCAAGTTTCGGGACAGCGCCACCTTGTGGTCAAAAATTATAATGCTATTTCTAAAAATCCTAATAGCTATTGACTCCTTCTGCCTACTGTCATGAGACTGGTCTTGATAGATTCCGTGGTTCATGCAGAGAACAATGATACCAATTATGTCATGATCGAGCAAACGCACTGTCCGCCGTTTTTAAATGTTTTGAAAACCTACTTTTTTAAACTCCTAGACTGTTTGGCCCATTTGCATGAAAATTGGCCTGCATCATCTGGAAGCACTCACGACGAAAAGTTATTCATAGAATTTTGATAAACCATACCGTTTTCAAATGGCGCTTCAACGAATTCGACGAAGAACGCGCAAAATTGAACTTGAGGCTGTATCTCCGCAACGCTTTGAGGGATTGGGACGAAACTTGGTACATGTCATCACCATTAAGCTCTAAGGTTAACGTTTTGGCGCACTGCCCCCTACTGGTCAGGAGATAGAAAAATGGCTATTTTAGCTTATAACTTTTGAACGCTTTCCTGCATGATAACCATCATGCCCAGATACTACCTGAGCAGTTTCAGAACAGCGCAGGACAAAAATTCTAAGAACTAGCTATTTTTTGTTCATTTTAAAATAAATCTGTTTTTGTTTATTATTGAAAGTATACATTTTCGAACTCCTCACACACTGTTCATCGGACTCCAACCAAAAACATGTCACAATGCTTCTTTTGCTGCTAATGGTGCCGATAATTGACTTGACCCCGGTATCGCTGCTTGCAGCTATATTTTGTATTAGTAGTGTTCCACCTTTTGCAGACGATTGCGTGATGGCAAATGGAAGCTTGGTTATTTACATACTTCGTTTTTTTAACTGCTTAATAGTTTCATTTGAAGCGCAACTTGAATTTAGAAATGTCTTTTGATTTAAGTTTTTGTGTTACAATAAATGAATTTAATCCAATGAAGGAAGAATATTCACTGATCCCTCAGCTGAGGGGTTGACAGTGTAATCGTATGTTGCAATTTCTTTCTCTTTTTTCATGAAGTTATTGCTTGCATATCGCCCAGTCCTAATATTCAACAGAAATGTTAAAACAGCTTTTGTACCTCAATTTTTAAAGCATAATTCCTGAGCAAAACATCAGTGACCTGATGGCAAAATAAGGTAAGTGGCAAAACATTGGTATCGACAGGTACCTGTGGCAAGCCTCTCTTCTTGGCTTTGGACGAGACTTTGTTTGGGTCGGCCTGGAGCATTCTGCCATATTCCTCACAATGTTCTTTATCTTCAGCCCAGGCGTAACCTTCCCTGAGCGACCAATCAACACCCATCTCTAGAGCTTCCTCCAGATCTCTGCATACACAACAAACTTGTGTTTAAACTCATTTTTACTGAGAATGTACATCAATTTTAATATTTGTGAGTTGTGTCTGTCTCATGTTTACTTTGCACCCATGGGAATGACGCCCTTCGATCCGACTCCAACAGGAATGTGGTCAAACATGGACTGCGCCAGCTGCTCCTTCACCGGCTGCACGTCGCCCTCGTCCAGGTTTGTCCGCAGCAGACGCACGCCACAGTTAATATCAAACCCGACTCCACCTGCATAGATGACATGTATCATAAGGTGTCATGCTTACAGTGTGCACATGTGAATCTGAACATGGCTCACTCACGTACCGGGAGAGACGACAGCCTCAGGGTCGTCCATGTCAAACGCAGCCATGTTTCCAATGGCGAAACCGTATCCAGAGTGAACGTCCGGTAAGCCGATAGACCTCTGTGGAACACGTTTAGTCGTGATCCCATAATGCATTTTCATTGATGATAAAATACTGAAGCGTTTGAGGGAAAATACTGGCACATTAACTCACATGTACAATTCCCGGCAGGGCGGCGACATTTCCGATTTGCTTCATAGCTGGTAGGAAGCCGCCAAATCCTGTGAACACAAATTTACAGACGTAATCTGACGTGTTCATTTACACATCTTTATTTTCATACATGTAAACTATTTGATTTTGGAGTCAAAAGTCCAATTACACAAAGGTTTGTTTTCTCTTGCGTTCATTTTGTATGCTGGTTTCAAACATCGGATTCAAAGCTGTCTAAAATTAGGATCATTTTTGTGAATTCTTTCCTCCAAACAGTCAGCATGTTTTGAATGTTCGCTTAATTTTATACACTTCATATTTCTGTATTGTAAAACAATGGTTTGATTTTGATTTGCTACCTTTTACATAATTGTTATTTGGTTTAAATCTAGCTGAAAAGCCACTAAATAGAAAATAATATGCTGCTATTTTTGGCAGGTTTCCATTGTGACAACTTATTATATAGTGGAAATATTTGATACCTTTGTTGTAGCCAAAACTTTAAGGCTGGTGTCTATTAGCAGTAGACCGATATATTGGTTTTACAATTAATTAGTGCCAATAGTTGCATTTTGCAAAAATCTATGCCGATAGCTTTTTAGGGGTTCAAACCCGAAGGGCTGAAACCTATTGTAATTGTAAGGATTTTTTTATTTTTATTATTATTCTGCCATAAAACTGATCATGCAGACCAAACCGTAAGTCGTTAGAGACCTGAAACTTTGAGGGAAGGTAGTCCCCCATATTACTACAGTGTAGCAAAGTTTCGGCCCGATTGGCCTCAAGGTGGCGCTGTAGTGATCATGTTTACGTTTTGGCCCATAACTCCTAAACCGTTTGTCACACACTCGTGTCTTAATTCATTGGGTTCCTTGGCTCATGACGAAAAAAAGACGTATATCTCTGTCATGAAAATGTTTGCGCTAATTTGCATAATTCAAAAAAACTACTTTTTCGAACTCCTCCTAGGCCGTATGTCCGATTCGCATGAAAATTGGGGTGTGTCTACTATGAACTTTCCTGTCAAAAAGTTAAAGGAATTTTGATTCGAAGCGTTGCGAAGATATTAGCCAACAAATTGGTCAGGCGTCATCCATTTTGTACGTATTGACCAATATCTACCAAATGAAAAGGCCAAATGTTACAAAACTTGATACACATAGACAACAGGACATTCTGAGGAAAGTCCCGAAAAATTTCGCCTATGGGGGCGCTACAACAACAAAAAACGCTCATAACTCTGCAACCGTATGATCAATGAAGTTGAAAATTGGTATGCATCTTGTAGGGGCCAAAGGCTAACATATTCTACAATATCAGTTGGACAAATAAAAAAACATGGCCGCCAGCAGCCAATCAAATTTCAGCAGCTAATATTAAATCTGAATGGCCGACCGTTACATTATGAGGCTGTGTACCAAGTTTTATGAAAATCTGCCACAAGGTGGCACTATAACAAAGACATTTACGTTTTCGCCAATAACTCCGCAACCGAGCTGAATAATCTCAAAATTATTTTTTCCTCCAATTTCTTGCACCAAGACCTACAAAATGTATTTGTGTTTTATTGCATTTTATATAATGTTTCTGCTACTCTAATTTTCCAAAAAAGCTACTTTTTCAAACTCCTCCTAGGCCGTATACCCGATTCTCACAAAAATTGGTGTGTCTACTATGAACCCTCCAGACAAAAATGTATCAAAGGCATCTTGATTTGTCGAAGCATTGCGAAGATATAAGCCAATGAATTGGTCAGGCGTCATCCATTTTGTACGTATTGACCAATAATCTACCAAACAAAAAGGACATGTTACAAAACTTGATACACATATACAAAAGTTTTACATTGCTCACAAACTCTGCATTAACAATAACTTGTCCGCACATTTTAAGTCTGACTTTATCCTGTTTCAGGATCGTTGAACACAAGACATCAGAGTCATATTTAACACCAGTTTGCAAATTCAGCAACTTAAAGTACATATACAAATACATACCTTTTTTGCATACTTTGAAAGTTTTTAAAAGGCTTGAGCCCCGACAATTGCTGCTTGCAGCTATATTTATTATTATTATTATTATTATTCTATTACACTGTGGCTGTCTCCGGAGGAAAAATCACATGTAACTATTGGCATGGTTTAATCTGTAAAACCGATATATATCGGTTTACCTCTAATAGACACAAACCTTAAAGTCTTGGCTACTAAAAAACGCCGGCCACAAAGGAACATGGAAAAATAATAAATAAAAACCTATCAGCCGATAACCGATAGTCCCAAAGAGCAACCGTACTGATTCAGCACTGATTTAACAGTAAAACTGATATATCGGTCTACCTCTACTAAAAGAACCATCAAATTGGCCATTATGACGATTATGCAAGGGGCGAGAAATCTGTAGAACTTGGTGAATGACAGCCATTTGATATTGACAATATTCAAACCTATTTTTATCCTCAATTCAATGCATATTTTGTTGTTTTGATTAGATAAGTGTTCTAAATGGAAGCAAAGAAAAATGTGATCTGCCACAATATTGTATGCCTAATATTGTGTAGGTCCCCCTCGTGCCGCCAAAACAGCACTAACCCACATCTCAGAATATCCAGATCATCAGCAATTACAGAAATACTCAAACCAGCCCATCTGGCACCAACAGTCATCCATGCGATTATCTAATCAGCCAATTGTGTGGCTGCAGTGCATAAAATCATGCAGATACGGGTCAGGAGCTTCAGTTCTGTGGACAGAAATGCCTTGTTGATGAGAGAGGTCAGCAGAGAACAGCCAGACTGGTTCGAACTGACAAAGTCTACGGTAACTCAGATAACCGCTCTGCACAATTGTAATGGGTTTGGGTTATTGCTATTCTGAGATGTGGTTGATGCTGTTTTGGCGGTACGAGGGGGACCTACACAAGTGGTTTTAATGTTGTGGCTGATCGGTGTCTAGAAACGTGCATCGTCAGTACATACATCGTGCTTATCAACCTAATTCCTCAATCCTCATCTGACGAAAATATAATCTATAAACGGCTTAATTTAGTAAATACTTATATATAAAACACTGCAACAGAGCCAAGTTTCCGTTACTTCCACTGTTACTTCAGTTTCTGAGTCCCAGGTGTGTTTTGGGCTTGTTTATAGTGAAAATGTCCAGTGTTGTGCACCACATCTTCATATTTTTATTTACTGATTATTATTTGAATTTTGGTTGACTAATAAACTGCATCTGGGATTTTATTTATTTCGGACTCTTGTAGCCTCAATGTCTGTACCCGTCACATTAGGGTACATGATTTTCTCCCCTTTTTGGAATGCCCAATTCCCAATGCGCTCTAAGTCCTCGTGGTGGCGTAGTGACTTCTCTCAATCCATGTGGCGGAGGACGAATCTCAGTTGCCTCCACGTCTGAGACCGTCAATCCGCTCATCTTATCACGTGGCTTGTTGAGTGTGTTACCGCGGAGACGTAGCGCGTGTGGAGGCTTCACGCTATTCTCCGCGGCATCCACGCACAACTCACCACGACGCCCCACCGAGAACAAACCACATAATGACCACGAGGAGGTTACCCCATGTCACTCTACCCTCCCTAGCAACCGGGCCAATTTGGTTGCTTAGGAAACCTGGCTGGAGTCACTCAGCACGCCCTAGATTCAAACTCACGACTCCAGGTGTGGCAGTCAGCATCTTTACTTGCTGAGCTACCCAGGAAGAGCATTTTTAAACTATCGGCCGATTAATCGGTTATCGGCCTTTTCCACCACTTTAGTTATCGGTATCAGCATAATCCTCTATCAGTCAATCTCTAGTAATATACCCTTTTCTTCTTTTAACTTATTTTTTATTAACGGCTGCCCATTTCTCCTTTGTGTTGCTCATCTTATCTTTTGGTGAAACAGTATATTTTTCTCGAGTACACGTGTGTTTAAGTGCTGAATGACAATAAAGAAAACTTTGAACCTGCTGTGTGTACCTAAGGTGTTGTATGACTCATAATAGTGTATGTAATGATAAGTGTGTGTGCGCGTCAGAGATATGACGTCACCTCCTCCGCGACACGCGTTCCTCAGCTCTTCAAACATCAGTTTCTCCAGTGGATCATTCACATAGAAGACTCCCTCCACCTGAACATCAAACCATTCAATCATGTATAATTATAAAACTATTACATTAAAATCACGTCATCATCATATAATCACAATGAAACACTGAATAAAGAGTTTAGATTTTGATTAACTAACTCAAGCCAAACATCAGTCCAGATTCTCTTAGAAAACAGTATTGTAGTACCATAGTACAGTAAAATCATTCTACTTTTTACCATGGGACTAAGGGCGTAGATTTGAGGGAATCCCATCGCTTAATTTCATGTTTGACAGTGGCAAAATACATGTTTGAATAGCTTGACGCAATTGCAACATATCTAAATGCACAGCTGTTTGAGAAGTAGACGCCTCACATGTCCTCAGCTGACAGCTTCATTGAATTCTACCCGCTCAACACCAGTTTCATGTACAACAGTAAAGAGAAGACTCAGGGGTGCAGGCCTTATGGGAAGAATTGCAAAGAAAAAGCCACTTTTGAAACAGAAAAACAAAAAGAAAAGGTTCGAGTGGTCAAAGAAACACAGACATTGGACAACAGATAATTGGAAAAGAGTGTTATGGATCTTAACCCCATTGAGCTTTTGTGGGATCAGTTAGACTGTAAGGTGCGTGAGAAGTGCCCGACAAGACAGACACATCTATGGCAAGAGCTACAGGAAGTGTGGGGTGAAATGTCATCTGAGTATCTGGTCAAACTGACAGCTAGAATAACAAGGATCTGCAAAGCTGTCATTGCTGCACATGGAGGATTTTTTGATGAGAACTCTTTGAAGTAGTTCTTTTCAAATTGTAATAGTAATTTTTCACGTTATTAATGTCCTGACTATATATTGTAAACAGTTGAATGCCACTTTGGTGAATAAAAGTACCAATTTCTTTCCATAAGAGCAAAATCTGTACATCATTCCAAACTTTTAACCACCAGTGTATATGCAACATATATTTCGAAATATTACAAAAATTGCCATTTTCATAATTTTCTTTTTTCCGAAACATTTGTGGAATTTAAAGTTGTACATAAATGCTCAAATATACAAACTCTAATTGCATTTGTTCTTATATGGCATTATATCAGATTTCTATATTAGACAATGTAATAATTGCAACGGGTATAATTATTGAATTTTCATTTGTGTTTTTAGCTTACACATTTATTGCACGTCTATTTTCAACTTAAAGAAGTTTTCTTGCAGAAAATGTTAATACAAAAATAATAAAAGGGTCTTCCAATACCCACAGGTTTCACCTAAATGTTTGGTATTTTTATATGTTGTTTTTTTTGTTTTTTTTTGCTATCTGCATAGGAAGTTATTGTGCACTAAAATATTTACATGTAATTACATTTGCAATGTAATTAACACAATTACAGAGGTATATAATGATGATTTGTGAGTTTTCACTGCAAAACAACACAAAAAAACTGCATGGGACTGAATGATTACCGTATTCAAATAACACAGAATTTACATGGTACTAGCATATGGTACTACAATATAAAATTATACGAGTTAATGTTGCTATAAAACGTTATTAATGAAATGCTATATTCACGCCACTGAATCACACGTTCGCATTTGTGACCGATTTACCTGCATATTCGGCACGAAACCTTTCTTTATCCGCCAGCAATTCTTTCCAATTTTATCCAGATACTGCAGCTCATCGTTATAAGAGCGACTCATTTTGAGGTTTTAAGATTTAACGCACTTTTTCGGACAGTGAGGTTCATTCACGTTCCTCTTCTTCTTCTAGCAGCTTCGTGAACTGTCGGGGTTTTATTGAGTGTCTTTAGCGCCGCCTGCTGGTCACAGACGGGCAATGTTGAAAAAAACGATTAGGTGTTATTTCTGTTTTGTCATATTCTTTGTGAAAATCATTGCTACTTATATATTTTAACCCTTGTGCGTCAATTTATAAAGGTTACTCAGAGGTTATTTAGATTTATATTTTTTAACCAACATCAGTCCTGATCATAACTACCAAATATTCATTAATTTTCAGGATTTTAACCCTTTAAATGCCAGCTTGTTTATATAATGCCACTAAAACACAAACAAATATTATTTTTCATTTACTAAATGCTAAGGGGAAACTTTTTTATTATTATTATTATAACATTCTGAGATGTGTCAATGATTAGCAACAACATTGATATTTTTTGTGCAGTGTCAGATTTAAAAAAAAAAACAAAAACAAAAAAAACCACAATCAGGACCTTAGAGGACAAAAATGACAGCGTCAAAAAACTGCCAAAAATTATTAAATATTAATATTATTTTCCACGTTCACTGACCATAACTACCAAATATTCATTCATTCATATGCAGGATTTTAACCCTTTAAATGCCACTGTTATTTTTACACACAGACACAAACACATTTCTCAATACACACATACAAAACACACTCTGACATCCATACCAACACACACACACAATTTTAGCTGCATCATTTATTCAGTTGGCCTGCAGTGCTCTATAATACAGCAAACAGAGAATAGAGGAAAAGCTTGTATTTACTCCATAGGCAAAACATGACAAAAATGGTGCCATCTGGTGGAAAATATTAAACGTTTAAATTTTGAAGCCAGGGCTTCAGAATGAAAGCATAATATCATAGAATTCATGATTTTATGCTTTAATGGCACTGGGCTCAAATGTTGCAGTTTTAATGGGTTTCAATGGGGACATTTTTGTCCTGAAGGTCCTGAGTGTAACTATTTTGTGTACACAGTGTATTATAGATGTATAATAGGAACTGAGGTTGAAATATCAAAATACACACCTTTGGCAACATTTATGCCATTGGTATTAACACAGCCAAAATGATCGTAAAAACAAAAATAAAAAAAGACAAAAATTTCCCGAAGGTCGCACAAGGGTTAATTAATACTTTTATCAGAGTGTAAAGCATCTAAGAATCTAAACCCATCGTAATATTTGAAAAGTATTCTACGGGGAGATTCCTTTTTTTTTTTTTTTTTTTTTTTTTGCCACGGTGCGCCGCCTACCAGCGGCCATCTTTGGAACGCTCTCGGGAGACTATTTTCAGTCATGACAGTGCAGCTCCTATCTACTTGAATGGAGAAAGACCGACATCTCAAAAACGGTTGGTCAAGATTACGATCAAAGAACATATTTCAAATCAGCTATTAAATTTGATAATATTGGAATTATACATTGTGATTCTTTATCTCATATTACGCTAAAACACACAATTTTCCCAGTTTGTATAGCTAATACGCATGCGCGTTCGACAGTTGATTGACAGGTGATGTCTGTATCTAGAAGGTGATTGGCTCTTTTACCTGTAAGGCGGGACTTTCTTTCTACATCCGTTGACCGTTGGGAGCTCAAAGCTCCTTGGTTGAGCGTTCCATTTTCTCCAATTCATTTAAAACTATCAACTACGGTTTAAAAAATGCATCATCCCTCATTCCACGGGATTATTTCGGCGATCTGAAAGAATCTGCGCCCTCTTGTGGTCAACTATAGAATTACAATGTAAATTCGCTGCCGTGAGCTGCAGGTGGCTGTTTTGTAACTAATAATAATGTCAAATTTTTGTTTGTTTTGATCAATTTTGTTCTCTGCGGGGTCTTTGTGTTTAAAGTTAGATAAATTAAATAGAGGAAAAATTTACAGAAGTACACAAAAAGACACGTATAAATGTGTTCCATGCAAACTGCACCTTTATATTTATCATTTGTCTTACTGTTTCTCATTTCTAATGTTCATACAGTTGACAGTGACTAGTGCAAAATGGAAATATATTGTATGAAGGTTTATATTAACATGTATAAAAGTTAAAAATGGCTATATGTTTTTTAAATCGTTGATCAGCAGATTTCTCATATTTATTTTGCTTATAGCGCCTGTAGTAGTTCGTTCAAATATATTACATATTAGTAAATGGACACATTAATAGACAATTTATGTCCAAACAATAAAGTACTTATTTAATAATGAAGCGTAAATTCCACTGACATGCGCCCACTTGTGGTCAATTATAGAATTGCAGTGTAAATGCGCTACTATTGCCACCAGATGGCAGCATTGTGCCCAATAATAATTTAGGAAACATAAATATGCTCTACTTTTATTTGTCGTTTGAAAGATTTGTAAATTTCTTATTTATTTTCCTTTATATATATATATATATATATATATATATATATATATATATATATATATATATATATATATATATATACACACACTTTTGGGGAATAGTATTAAAAATTAATTAAACGTTACGTTCAGGACTTTTATTTTGAAAGTCTTGCTCAGCTGTTTGTTGCATCTGCAGGTGAGAGATGTTTACGTTTCTGTTTTTCTTCATTTAATCATAAATCGAAATCGGATTTCTTATTTTATTTGCAGTGGATTTACTTCGATTACGCTGAAATATTGCTCTAGAGGATGGACTGTTCTTTGCAGACTTTAAAAGTAAAATACCAAAAATAAAAATGTAATATTTATCTTAAATATAGTATTAATATATGAATAAATACATTATTAAAGACGTTTGCCGTTCTGTGGAATTTATGTATTAAACACGTGACGTCACACACGTGTTATTTAAAATCAGCGTTTACCCCGAAATGAAAGTGACAGTTTAACGCGAATCTCTGGTTTCATCCAGTGCAGAATGAAGCTCCGGGTGAGAATCAACAAACAGACCAGCAAACTGGAGCTGGACGGACCAGAACCGACTTTATCCGAGCTCAGCGACCGGGTCAGAGACACCCTGCTGCCGGAATGTGGACTTGAGTGAGTTTGAAAGACTGATGATTCTGGTTTTGATTGTTATGTGTTGGTACTGCATATGTACAACCACCAAAACCAGTCTAAACCAGCATGGGAATCCAATTCAGCAGAGCTGTCAAGCTAGACTCGTGATGACTGTAAGACATTATAGATATTACAGTTTCATTTTCTGTTAATGTATGATCTTCTGTAAAGCTGCCTTGAAATGATGTGTTGTGAAAGGCGTTATACAAATAAAAAGTGAGGACCTGGCTGAGCTAGATCATCTTGGACCAGCAAGAAACCAGTTACCAGCTGCTCACTCCAGTTTAAAGTTGTCAAAGCCGGTCCAAGATGGTTTGCTACCCTCAGCTAGGTCCTCACCTGCTTGAAACAGATAAAAACCAGCTACCAAGTTCCAAAACACAGTTACGACCTTAATCTGGTATTATAAAAAGGTTTGGTTTGATGTTCAGTTGATTTGTGGTCTTTTAAAAGTTAATTTCACTGTCAGTGCTCTCTGACTAACAGAGCCCCTTAGGGCGGGATTTATTATTTATTTATTTTTTTCTGAAATAGTTTTGCGTTCCCCTGGCAATAAGTTTTGCATACCTTCGCAATAAGTTTTGCGTTCCCCTGGCCATAAGGTTTGTGTGCCGTGCCAGGTTTGCATGCCCTCGCAATAAGTTTTACATACCTTCGAAATAAGGTTTGCGTTCACTCACTGTAAGTTTTGCGGTCCCCTGCAATAACTTTTGCGTTCCCTCGCCATAAGGTTTGCGTTCCCTCGCAGTAATTTTTGCGTACCTTCGCCATAAGGTTTGCGTTCCTTGCGTTCCCTCGCCATAAGGTTTGCGTTCCCTCGCCATAAGGTTTTGCATGCCTTCGCAATAAGTTTTGCATTCCCTCGCCATAAGGTTTGTGTTCCCTCGCCATAAGGTTTCCATTCCCTCTCAATACGTTTTTGTTCTCTCACCATAAGGTTTGCGTTCCCTCTCAATACGTTTTTTGTTCCCCCGCCATAAGGTTTCCGTTCCCTCTCAATACGTTTTTTGTTCCCTCGCCATAAGGTTTGCGTTACCTCGCCATAAGGTTTCCGTTCCCTCGCCATAAGGTTTTGCATGCCTTCGCAATAAGTTTTGCATTCCCTCGCCATAAGGTTTGTGTTCCCTCGCCATAAGGTTTCCATTCCCTCTCAATACGTTTTTTGTTCTCTCACCATAAGGTTTGCGTTCCCTCTCAATACGTTTTTTGTTCCCCCGCCATAAGGTTTCCGTTCCCTCTCAATACGTTTTTTGTTCCCTCGCCATAAGGTTTGCGTTACCTCGCCATAAGGTTTCCGTTCCCTCTCGATACGTTTTGCGTTCCCTCGCCATAAGGTTTGCGTTCCCTCTCAATAAGTTTTGCGTACCTTCGCAATAAGGTTTGCATTCACTCGCCATAAGGTTTGTGTTTGCTTGCCATAAAGTTTGTTTGCTCGCCATAACTTTTGCGTTCCCTCACTATAAGGTTTGCATTCCCTCGCAGTAATTTTTCATACCTTCGCCATAAGGTTTGCGTTCCTTAGGTTCCCTCTCCATAAGGTTTGCGTTCCCTCGCCATAAGGTTTGCGTACCCTCGCAATAAGTTTTGCATGCCTTTGAAATAAGTCTTGCGTTTGGCCGCAATAAGTTTTGCGGTCCCCTGCAATAAGTTTTGCATTCGCTCGCCATAAGGTATGCATTACCTCTCAATAAGTTTTGCGTACCTTCGCAATAATGTTTGCATTACCTCACAGTAATTTTTGCGTACCTTCGCAATAAGTTTTGCATTCCCTCGCAATAAGGTTTGTGTTTGCTCGCCATAAGTTTTGCGTTCTCTCGCCATAAGGTTTCCATTCCCTCTCAATACGTTTTTTGTTCCCTCGCCATAAGGTTTCCGTTCCCTCTCAATACGTCTCAATACGTTTTTTGTTACCTCGCCATAAGGTTTGTGTTTGCTCGCCATAAGGTTTCCATTCCCTCTCGATACGTTTTGCGTACCTTCACAATAAGTTTTGCATTCGCTCGCCATAAGGTTTGTGTTTGCTCGCCATAAGGTTTCCGTTCCCTCTCGATACGTTTTGCGTTCCCTCACCATAAGGTTTGCGTTCCCTCGCTATAAGGTTTGCGTTACCTCTCAATAAGTTTTGCGTACCTTCACAATAAGTTTTGCATTCGCTCGCCATAAGGTTTGTGTTTGCTTGCCATAAAGTTTGTTTGCTTGCCAAAAGGTTTGTGTTTGCTTGCCATAACTTTTGCGTTCCCTCACCATAAGGTTTGCATTCCCTCGCAGTAATTTTTGCGTACCTTCGCCATAAGGTTTGCGTTCCCTCGCAATAAGTTTTGCATGCCTCTGAAATAAGTCTTGCGTTTGGCCGCAATAAGTTTTGCGGTCCCTTGCACTAAGTTTTGCGTTTGCTCGCAATAAGGTTTGCGTTCCTTCACTGTAAGTTTTGCATTCCTTTGCAACAGTTTTCTGTGCCCTCTGAATAGTTTTGTGTTCCCTCACAAATTATGATTTTTATTGCCATAGTTTCTTTCATGAATTATTATAATGGTTTCACTACGAATGTCATGGTTAAAATATGGTTACCGTAGTAAAACCATGGTATATTTATTGTTAGGGAACTCAAAACTTTTTTGTGAGGACACACAAAACTGTCCTTTAAGGGGCTCCGTACTAACTGCTTCTGAGAAACCACACTTTAATTTTCGCCCCGTTAATGTTCTCTCATGTGTGTTATTATCTCTGTGCAGCTGTGACGTGGAGTTTAATCTTTCTCTGAATGGAAAAGAGGTACTGCTGGACACCGGACAGACTCTCTCCTCCTGTGGGGTTGTTTCTGGCGACATGATCAGTGTGATTTTGCCACAGAGCAGCTTGCAGCCAACACAAACACCGAACAGCACTGGAGCCACTGAGCAGAGACAGTACCAGACCGACACGCACGGATCCAGTGAGGAGGTGAGTTCTGACCCGGTCCATGTAGAGGAACACACACGCTCTCTGAAAATGGAAAAATATTGATTTGAAATTCAAGAGAAACAAATAACTAGATACAGTGAGTCAGCATGTTTGTGCGTCTGAGATCTTCTGTGTGTTTTTGTTCAGGCGGGTCCCAGCTGCAGTGAGAGAGACGCTGTCATGGAGGAGTGGATGGAGGAGGCCGAGGAGGAGGCCGGAGTCTTTGCTCCTCCACCGCTGCTGTGCTGCGAGACCGATGCTGGTCTGATTCCTCATGCTCTGGAGCGGCTACTTAACTCTGCGAGCTGTCAGAACCCGTCAGACTGTCTGATGCTTGCCGCACACCTGATGCTGCTGGAGACCGGCTTCCTGACGCAGGTCAGATTTCACCTCACAATCACTTCAGTGTAATTACACCCAGATAAGAATGGTTTACTATAAAGAATCTAGGGCTGCACAATATATCGTATTCATCGAAATATTGCAAATCTATATATCGTGAGATGCATATCGCAAGGCCTTGTAATAATACTTTAAAAAGTAACGTTTATGCCGAGAATAGAATAGACTGAGCGTGCGATTGTCTCTCAATGTGTGTGCGTGCAGTGTGCATGGGCGCAGATCCAAAGCACAAGATGTTCCCCATTCATTTTCTCCATGTCATTTCAACATTAACAGACTGGGCGATTACATGAGAGTTGACACATATTAGTAAGTTGTATTGCATCTTACAACATACCACATCACAAACAGCATTAAAGAGCATCAAAACAACATTTATTGACATAATTGGAAGCTGAGACTAAAATAGTGTTTCTCCAAAAACTCCTTCCGTCTCAAATGATGGAGAGCGTCACATCTGCGGATATGCAGCTAATGGTAAAACAGTGTATATTATACGCAGTCTATATGCAATTTGGACAAAAGACAACTATGATTGTGATCTCCCAATAAATGTTTTCCAGTGTTCCACGTGCTCCGATGATGTCATCATAGAATTATTGCATCGCATATCGCATTTTTCCTCCATATCGTGCAGCCGTAATAGAATCCATTAAAATGCTTTAAAGAGGCAAAAAGTTAAAATTTCAGTGCCAAGAGTAACACCAAACAGCATTGTCAATATTAAAGGAATATTCCGAGTTTAATACAAGTTAATCTCAATCGACAGTATTTGTGTCATAATGTTGAGTACCACAAAAATTAATTTCGACTCGTCCCTTCTTTTCATTAAAAAGCACTAATGTGTGTTCCAGTGAGACACTTACAATGGAAGTCAATGGGGTCAATAATCTGTAAACATTAAAATACTCACTGTTTCAACAGTATAGACACAAGACATAAACAATATG